>NC_141691.1:1941803653-1941944595 GCF_964263255.1 Lissotriton vulgaris
TAGTGTAAAAAGTTGTATTGAGACATTACTTTCCAGCACCTATCTTGTTGTGTGCTGGAAAGTAGCCCTAAGTGAATGTAAAGTAACATTCCTATGCAACCACCCCTGGATATTGACGCAAAGTCCTAGCTACTTAAAACAACTGGTAATCAGGACTTTGCCCCCAAAACACTTACACAGCTTTGAGGCAGGAGTAACATTTGGAAAAAGTTCTGTTTTCCATTCTTGCATGTGTGCATACTGTGCAGCACACTTGCACTCTGAAGGGGGCCGGCGCCGGGTGTGAGAGCAGCAGCATCGCATCTTAGCACATTTCTTAGCCATATCTTAGCAGTTATGGGGCTGTTCTGCCTTCCCATTTGACAAGATGCAGCGCATCAACTTTGGGTGCTGTGTTGTTTTGCATCAAATGCAAATAAATGTGGAGCATAATATTTAAGGCGCTTAGATGGTCATTTTGACGTGAGCGGTAGCATGAAAACACCAGCACCAAGTAGAATTGGAATACAAGTTGTACTGTTAGCCTAGGCACTTACCACCACTATTTAACTAGTGGGGATTGGCAATCCTAAATTGTACTGCACTTTGTGTCACCAATTATTGCAGCATGTCTTCAGTCCAGCAAAAGACATCAGCCAGGCAGAACAACTCTTTCCTTTTTTTTTTGCACATTTATAGAGCGCAAACTCGACCCAAATGTGTTGGAGAGCTTTACATGAGCACCAGTTACATTAACATGGGCACATTCATTTTTAGTAGGCACGGGGAGGTTAAGTGATTTGCCCAGAATTACAGGATATTGAACCAACGTGAAGGCTCATACCCAGTGTCCCAGCTCCAGAGTCGGCAGCTCTAGCCGTAAGGCAATGTTCATGTGAAGTTTAGTGCCAATTCTAAGGTTTTTCTCAGCTGATCAAACCTTTCCTTACCAGTGGGACCTCATCGAATGTGAATATTTATTAGTCCTTTTCTATCAAAAGCCTTTGACTCCTGAGAGCAGCGGTGGCGTGACACATAATGATGGGGCCCCCTGTAGAATGTATGAGAGCCCTTGAGTCACTCAGATCTTACAGCTTATCATTGGCCTAGGACTGAATGACCCCCCAGCACACCCTCCCTGAAGGTTCGGGGGGCCTGTGTGCTTGTGTTAATGAATAAACACCTCTTAGGCCCACCTTGGCAGATGGTCAAGGGTTTGGTACAGCAGATATATCCCACTTTTTTTCTGTTCAGGTTTATGGAGGTAATCAAGACATAAAAGCCCTGTTATTAGAGAGGTTATGGCAAATTTCATAGCTTGTGCAATGCTTACAAGACCACTTTTGTTAATATTGTCCAAGTAGCAGCTAAAATATCTTCTCTCACAACTGTGCACTAATTTATAAAAGCCTAAATCTTGCGTGAATTTAGATATTTAGTTCAAATGTCACAAGAATGTGTTTTAGAAACATACTAACTTGTTGCATTTCCAAACCAGTGTTAAAACCAGTGTAAAGGAAGCAACTAATCTTTTACAAAGTTGACAGTGGTGAGTGACTTGATTGTGAGTGAAACTGTTTTAAGTTTATATTTGTGTGCATTAGTAATGACATGTGATATGCTATTTTACACTTGATTTTGCAAACACAGACTGGATTAACATAGTTGCAATTGAAACACATTTTATATGATGTATTGAAGTGAAGTTATTAATAGTAATTTTTCTAGTTAGGCCACATGCCTGTGTAAATCTCCATTTTGAACAGGATGGATGCCATCTCTGTCACTCACTCCTGCTTCCCCTCCTGCGTACATTCTTTCCCCACAGGCTGCACAGAACACAGCAAGGTGTTGACATAATGGTTTATTTCCACTGCAGTAGATGCCTTGCTAATGTTGAACTTGCTAGGTGCAGATGTAAGATTGCAACAAGTATCTATCTCGTTTGGTCTCGTCACTGGGTCCAATCACTGGGAGAAAGTCCTATTGTCCAAATGTTTCATATTTATTCAGACATCTCTGGATGACATTAGCATAGAGCGTGTGGAATACGTTTCTTAGAAATGGGAGGATGCTTACGTGTTGAGCTAATGACATGCACTATTCTTGTGTTCTGATTTGCTAAAGAAATGTTAGTTTTGATCATACGGCAATGATTCAGCAGTTTTTCTTATTTGCAATACAATAATTGCATATAAGAACCCCTTTAAATTGTGGAAGATTCAGAGGTTTTCCTGAGCTTTCCTACGCTGTTAGGGATGGAGCATGATTTTCTTACAATTTTGCTGCTCATTGAGACTTAGAATTTCTTTTCTCCTATTTTACATACTCTGTAACGTTTTTATTTGAGAGCCTTCAACATTGACTTTGTACTGCTTATTTTGAATTTTGTAATAAAACCCTTTAACTTTTCAATGACCTAAAACTCAAATATTGAGTGGCTCCAGTTATTTAATAAACTGTTTTTACTCTGCTAACATATTGCCTCATGAAATTGAGATTTAACACCATCTCCCATCCAGTAAACAGCGGGAGAACCAAATTAGTGAATTTTGGGATGTCCACATTTTGGAGCTTGACTTTGCTCCCTCATGTTAAATTCTTGGGAGCTCAGCTAGAGACCAAATTGAGGGCAACCCCCTCCCCCAGCTAAATAATTCAGTTAACTATGAGAGGAAAAAGAAAATAAGTTACATCATGATGAGTTTACAGGGACTATGTTAGGCACTCCCAAGAGCTCAGTCCCCAGGTGCACGGCCAGTAGGTGCTCACAATGAACATTCAAACAAATTAATTTTACATTATACCACTATATACATTCATTTATTTAACTGATTACTTAATTCATGGGATTTAGTTTCTCCATGGACGACCACAGATTCTGAGGTGGTAATACAATAATATTCTTTCTGAATTGTATCAGTGCTATGCTGTTTCACATCTGATCATTTTAGCAATCTATCATTTAAGACCCCAATGCCTTTCAGACCACCTTGGTCCTGGGTTTAGGGGACTTTAACAATAATCTACAATACAAAGCGAAATCAAACCAAAATCAAAAACTGCTCAGTTCATTTACATTACATTCATACTACAAACACAAACAAGCCTATGTGCTTAATATACTGGTTTCCAGACAAACATATTTTGGACTACTCTATCCTGTGGTAAACAAGAGCATTACAGTAGAAAGTGAAGTGAGTGCAACAACTGCTCAGCTTTTGTCATATTAAGACCTCTCGCTGACAAGCTGAACGTTATTTACACTAGAAGATTGAATGGAACCATATGAAACTGATTAGAGCTAACATCAATCCACTATCCACGTTTACAGGGGCACCACCATTGCATATTAGCTATGGCCATGCAAGCAGAAATATTAGTAGTGGTATTAAAACTACTAGTGGAACCAGTAGCAGTTGCAACTGGTATGAGTCGATTTAGCACAAGCGGTAGCACATATAAGTAGCAGTTGCAGCCCATTGGGGGTAGCAGTTGGACCAGTAACGTCAATAATAGAATGAAGTAACAGCAATAGTGCCAGTGATTTGACTGCACAAATACCAGTGGTATGATCTAACGTTGTGGTATTATTGGTGGTTATACTATTAACCCCTTCGGTGCTGATGACGGTTACCGGTCGTCATCAGTTACGGTGGGCGCCTGCTGATGACAGCCGGGAGCCGTCATGACCACACCCGCGATCGGAATGTGCCGCACAGGCGCAGAATTCCGACCGTGGCGGAGGGGTTAAAAGTAATAGATATAGTTGCAGATCCAGGAGCCTTACTACTGGTAGTAGAAGCAATTGGTGTTGAAATTCTTGTAAATACACAAATCATAGTATGAAAATTAAAGGTACTGGTGTTAGTAGTTGCAGCAATTATGGCAGTTCTATTAGCACACTAGGACAAGTTGCATTGTTTGCATCACAACAAGTAGCACTTGTAGTTGTCAGAGTGCTAGGTAGTAGTGCTAAGGCAAGACCAAATAGTGGCAGTAAAGGCAGATTATGTTAAAATATGCAAACATTTCTCAATGGTCTTTTTATTGTATTCAATAGTACATATGGTGTCCATGTTTCATATAAAATATATGAAAAAGCATTCTATAAAATGTGTTCATGGAGATTACAGATAAAAATGCACAGTAATTAATATTAATTGTTAAACCCTGGTCGGATTCATTAGAGGGAGGTCCTCAGGGAACAACAAAAGATCTTAATGGATCTGCTAATTAGCAGATCCATCTATTCAAAGATGTGTAGATGCTGTTAAGGCCTTCACGAGCATAAAGCTGAGAATGTAATTACATTAAATAGATAAATCATTTCTATATGGAGGGATTCTCTTGAATTTTGGGTCCTCTGGTAGAGTCAAAAGACTAGGGGTGTGCAAAATGTGCGTAATTTGCTTTGGTACAATTAGGTGAGATTACTCATAACTATGCGCAATGTAAATCCATCATTTCACGCTACATTTAAGCATAGAATGCTTCCCTGTGGCTATTTTTGGTGTGAGGATATGTTTAAATAAAAGCACCGCGAACAACAGAAGCTCACGTTCTACTGTTCCTGTGCATCCCCAGTGAACTTTTACCATGAATGACATGTAACTATGCAAAGTGGCAAAATGGCAGGAGTTCTGCATAACCTGCAGAGCGCAAAATTCTGGAAATTGCACAAACTATGCTGACGAAAATGTTACCTGGTCCTACAAAAGAGGGGATTTAATTTTAGAGCCTTTTACAAGGCCATGAGGCAAGGGTTTAACTCTAGGTACTACTTCTGATCCTTGATCAGCTGGAGCCCAAGGTGTGAATGCAGGGAGGCTCAAGAGATGCTCTCTTTGGATCCTCTTCTGACCTTGAATGACTCTGAGGTACTGACAACATTGATGTACTGCACACATTCTCATCCTCCATCTTTTTGGAAGTAAATAAATTGAAGTGGACTGTGAAGTTGTGTCCCTCACCAACTTGAAAATGTCCAGACAAAATAGAAATTCAGGCGTCTTCATGGGATTCAAATCAATAAAAAACACCAGAATATATGGCGATAGTTATGTGAGCCAAGAGGGACAAATTATAAAAAGTTTTAAAAAAAGTAAATGCTACAGTTCTTAATAAATGCGACCTTGAAAGTCAGAGATTTGCCTCAAGATCAACGAGAGTTCGAGAGAAGACACCACAATTTCAGACAACAAGATGGCAAGAAGGTAGGACTGTTGACATCATAAATTGAGTTTTCAGCCCAACAGCATAGTGCAGTGTGCTTGGAGCCATGCTATCTTCGGAGAAGAGTTTCAGGACTTGGTCAAGCCTCTACAGTGCAGAAATCCAGTGTAGAACTCAGAAAATATTAAATGTGACTTTAAAACTAGTAAAGGGTCAAAGGACTGACTGCCTTTGAAAGCCCCTATCATAACAATGTAAGGAGGAATGAGCAGATAATTCAATGTACTAGAAAGAATAGGAAATGTCTATTACATTATTCACGTGGCTGAAAGCGTCATGTGGCTAGGTTAGGCCAGGTAAGAAACACTGCCATTTTACACGCACACGTTTCTTAAGTGGACGTCTTTTCCACACAATGACTTTAGACACACATTTGCTTGTGTGACAGTGCAGGATTAGCTTCTCTTAAACCACATTGCGAACAAATTTCACTTTGTAAGTAAACTATCATGACACCTTGAACATTTAGTACAAGGCCTGAACATACATTGTGCAAATGATGTTGTTTGTTATTCGTCCATGCAGTGACATCACTATCACAAGAGAATAAACAATGTCAAACTGCCTGAAGCCTCAACACAGAAGCATGGATAAATACACAATCATGTCCGTGTTCAGATCGTCATTGCAAAGTAGCTGCTGTTGTAGTCTAAGCCCAGCTGATTCCTGTTTACCCTCTGCTAGCAGAAACGTCCAAGTTGTGACCAAGACGGGGACCTGCACACGCTTATCTACAAGTAATGGGAATTGAGATCATCCTGTAGGGGATTCTTGGCAGAACGCCTGCCCTAGGCAACTAGGTTAAGAAGCGCATAGCAAGAATGCACTATACTTAGGGCCATATGTATCATATCAAATTGCGATCGCAAATGCCAAAATTCAGCGAATTTAGGTGATTGCAATGTGGCTCAGTAGTATGTATGAAAGCAAAACTGTCGCACAAAATAAGGAATCGCAAAATTTGCGATTCCTTATTTCGCGATTGCATTTAAGGAATCGCAAATTGATATTCCTTACATGCAAGTAAGAAGCACAAAAAAGTGCAATTTGGCCTTAAGGAATCGCAAATTACCACCGACTTCGAGTTGGTGGTAATTTGAGTTTTCTTAGAAGAATGCACTTTTTTTGCATTTTTCAAAGTGCCATGTGGCGCACATATATGCCCTTAGGGCATACATGTGTGCCCCATGTGCACACATGCACATTTCAGGGGTGCAACAGGGGGGCCTTTTGACACCCTGGCTCCCTTGAAATTGCATTCTCAATTTGCGATTCTCTAATTGAGAATCACAAATTGAGAATGTCTTCCAATTCATTCCTATGGACCTCTAGGCCCATGGGAATGAATGGGGAGGTATTCCTTAACTGTGAATTGCAATTTGACATTACCAATTAAGAAATATGTAGGATTCGCAAAATGATTGGCAAATCCTTCATACATAGCATTTTGCGATTCTCAAATAGCGATTCTCTAAAAATCGCTATTTGAGAGTCCCAAAACCAAAGTTTCATACATATGGCCCATAGTACTTATATGCCAGCATATATATACTACTTCAGTACAATGGTGGAATTGTTAATTCTTTTCACTGTTGTCAAATTGCTCATCACATTCATTTGCTTCTGCCTATTAATCATTGCAGCACATATATTCTATACAAGAATCATAATGATTCAATAAATATTGAAACTCCCCGTTGTGAATTTCTTGTGTATCTACCGGAGTATGCACGAGTGACTGAGCGAAAAGTTTATGGATCTGTTACCATGATACGTTGGGGAGTCAGGGTTGTTGTGTTCTGAGTTTGCCCACCCCATGAATTACCTGACTAGGTTTACGGTTACTTATGGGGGGCTCTGTGAGCTAGAAGGACTTTCGGCCAACATATCCTGAAGGGGTGCATGGAATCAGTCTGGCACCATCCCAATGTTTATGTTGTCCAAACAAACATACAGTTCCTACTGAGAAAGTAGAAACCGTACAACATAAGGACAGACAGTAACACAACATAAGGACAGACAGTAACACAACAGTGTTAGGGGCATTTTAAATACAAAAATGATGACTTTTTATTCACTGTTACATATCTGTTATTAGTCCCTTGAACTACTTACTGAGTCAATCAATCACCACTGATATCTTTGCGTAACATGAAGTGAAATGATTGCAAACTCACAGGACTTACTCTGACCTTTGTAAGTCGACAAACTGGCTTTTACTTATTGGTGTATTAGGAAGATTGTCTTTTTTACCAATAGAGGGACAAAACTGTGGTGGGAATAGTTGTGGATAATAGAAATGTGGCATTATCTATAACTGGAAAATGAATCAGTTTCATATATATAGTTTGCTCACATATTTATCGATTTCATTTGTTTCTGTGTTGTGCTCGTCATGCCACCCTACAGCATCCTCAGAGTGCTTTTCTACAATTTTCTTCCAGTAAATTAATAGATAGGTGAGGTAAATGGGAAATTAAGCAAATAGATATTTATGCGGGGTAATGGGTGGCGTAAGTATCATTGTGGGCCAGGGCCCTATTGAACATGGGGCACTATGTCCATATTTGCACCATAGCTAACCTTAAAACAGATGAACTGGGTGCAAACAGGGAAAGTGCGCCCTACTACATTGAATGCGCTACCCCCGGGACAGCTGCAAATTCGGTCTGCCCTCGGCAAAGCGCATTCAAGTGAAAAACTGAGCGGCTTTGAAGCAGCTGCTCCGTGTTTCACTGTGCAGGTGACTACCCGCTCTCACTTTTAAGAAGGGAAAGAGATCCCTTGCAGGCAGGTGCAGTGAGTTACTGCATCTGCTTGCTCACTACTGCTGTCCATTGCTCGCATTGTAATTGTGCTAGTTTGTCCATTGCTCGCATTAAAATCTGTGCATATTTAGCGCTTGCATTACTTGATTTTAAATTTATAATTAGCGCCTGTTTGTGCCGGTGCCACTGCTCTTTGTGCCCTAATCTCGTCCTGTTGTCCTGTTTCGGTTCTGCTTTCACTGCCATTTGTTGTTGTGCCTCGTAGCCAGCCTCTCCACCCCGCTCCCGCCTCCCAGCTGCTCCTCCCTCCCACTGATAGCTTAGGCTCGTCCCGCAGATAGTTGCGCTGTGACCGTTCAGACTCTCTGAGAAGCGGTCGCTCCCCATGCTCCTGGCCTGGGTATCGTAGCGCTTTGCTTGAATTGACTGTAAAGAATTAGTGCCTGCTACTGCTCACTACTGCTGTCCATTGCTCGCATTGTAATTGTGCTAGTTTGTCCATTGGTCGCATTTAAATCTGTGCATATTTAGCGCTCGCATTGCTTGATTTTAAATTTATAATTAGCGCCTGTTTGTGCCGGTGCCACTGCCCTTTGTGCCCCAATCTCGTCCTGTGTCCTGTTTCGGTTCTGCTTTCACTGCCATTTGTAGTTGTGCCTCGTAGCCAGCCTCTCCACCCCGCTCCGCCTCCCGGCTGCTCCTCCCTCGCCCCACCCCCCTCCACTATCCACTTATGACAGATGCTTTTGCGCGCAGCGGAAGTGCCCCATGCGCGCCGAAGGTGCGCCAAAGGTAAGCCCGTCTACGCCCGTCCGCGCCTGCACCGCGCCCAGTACCATACCCCCTGGCCCCCGCAAAATCCACTCCGCCCGCATAACGTACGACGCCGCAACCCTCTCAGCCCTTAACCCCGGCCACCCACCAAACTGCTACCAAGCTACCCCAGGACACACCCATGGACCCTTCACCTGCCACTCCTGCAATTTCGACTGCATCAGGACCCACACCAAATGCACAAACTTCCACCAGAGCTCCGATACTAACCACCTAAAATGCATCCTGCTCAACACCCCCTCGGTCCACAGACACGCCATTGAACTCTGGAACCTACTCGACACTACATCGCCGGATGTCGCCTTCCTTACAGAAACCTGGATGAGCGCCTCATCAGCACCCGACATCGCCATAGCCATCCCGGACGGCTACAAGATCATCCGAAAGGACCGCACCAACCAAACAGGAGGAGGTATCGCCATCGTCCATAAGAACACCATCCGCATCACGGCCAGTTCCGACGATTACCTCGCAATCGTCGAACACCTTCACTTCCAGATCCACACCGACCCCAAGACCACACTCAGAGGCACCCTCATCTACAGACCACCAGGACCCCACACACAATTCAGCGCAGACATCACCGACTTAATCAGCCCACACACCCTCCCCTCCGAGGACTACATTCTACTGGGAGACCTCAACTTCCACCTGGAAAAGAAAAACGACAGCAACACTACCACCCTTCTGGACAACCTGGCCAACCTTGGACTCGAACAACTTGTCAATACCCCCACCCACTATGCCAGACACACGCTCGACCCAATCTTCACCTACAGCAAGCACATCTCCTTCAATCACACAACAGCTCCCCACTGGACTGACCACAGCTGCGTTCAGTTCAACTACAAAAAGACCACGACCCACAACCTATTCCCCGAAGAAACTGGAACAAAATTACCACCGACCAGCTCTTCACATCGCTTCACCAAAACCCTCCTGCCAAATCATCGGACCCAAACCAAGCAGCCACCAACCTCACACAATGGATCACCCACAGCGCCGACGAACTAGCACCCTTGAAAAACCATCAAATCGGGCAAGGTAGCAAAAAAGCCCCCTGGTTCAACGATGACCTTAAGAAATCCAAGAAGTTCTGTCGTACCCTCGAGAAAGCCTGGAAAAAAACCCAACCTCTGACAACCTGACCGCCTTCAAGAACGCCACCCTCAAACACCACCAACTGATCTGATCCACCAAGAAATCAGCCTTCAAGGATCGTCTTGACAACAACGCCCAAAACAGCAAGGAACTATTCAACATCGTCAAAGAATTTACCAACCCCATCGCCGGCAACAACGACATCACTCCCTCCCAAGACCAGTTTTGGAAACCAGTCCGAAGACCAGTCCACTCCACCCACCTCTGAACCAAAACCGCCCTGTAACATCCTTTGCGACTGGAACACAATCACCACTGAAGACACCATCCGCCTGATGAGCTCCATCCACTCGGGATCGCCAACCGACCCATGCCGCCACCACATTTTCATCAAAGCAGACTCCATTATCGCACCCCTTCTCCGTGAAGTCATCAACTGCTCCTTCAACTCCGCTACCTTCCAGGAAAGCTGGAAACATGCCGAACTCAGCGCCCTTCTAAAGAAACCCACAGCAGACCCCACTGAACTTAAGAACTACCGCCCCATCTTGCTCCTCCCATTCCCTGCCAAAGTGATTGAGAAAGCCGTCAACAGTCAGCTCGCCGCCTTCCTCGAATCCAACAAATCCCTCGACCCCTCACAGTCCGGCTTCCGAGCCAAACATAGCACCGAAACCGCCCTCATCGGAGCAACAGACGACATTCGAACTCTACTGGACAACGGAGAAACAGCTGCCCTCATCCTACTTGACCTCTCCGCAGCTTTCGACACAGTCTGTCATAGCACCCTCATATTTATTTATTTAAGGAGCTTGTAAAGCGTGCGGCTACCTCCAAAAGGGGTGTCCCGGTGCTGAAGACGGAAAGCTCAGAAAAGGAATGGAAATACAACGCCTTAGCAACGTCGGAATACAAGGAAAAGCATTGGACTGGATCATCTTGTTCCTCGCCGGAAGAACCCAGAGAGTCCGCCTCCCCCTTTTAGATCAGAGGCCACCGAAGTCATCTGCGGCGTACCACAAGGATCATCACTCAGTCCCACCCTCTTCAACATATACATGAGTCCCCTCGCATCCATCGCACGCCAACACAACCTCAACATCATCTCCTACACAGACGACACCCAGCTGATCCTCTCCCTCACCAAAGACCCAAACACAGCCAAAACCAACTTACACGAAGGAATCAAAGAAGTAGCCGAGTGGATGAAGAACAGCCGTTTAAAACTGAACTCGGACAAAATGGAAGTCCTCATCTTAGGTTCATCCCCCGCTGCCTGGGACAACTCATGGTGGCCACCGGCCCTGGGAACCACACCCATACCTACGGACCACGCACGTAACCTGGGCTTCATCCTGGACTCCTCCCTCTCAATGACCAGACAAGTCAATGCTGTCTCATCATCATGCTTCAACCACCTACGCATGCTCAAAAAAATCTTCTGCTGGATCCCCACCGAAACAAGAAAGATGGTCACCCACGCACTGGTCACAAGCCGACTGGATTACGGAAACACCCTTTACGCCAGAACCACAGCCAAACTCAAGAAAAAACTCCAACGCATCCAAAACGCCTCAGCCAGACTCATCCTAGACATCCCCCGCCAAGCTCACATTTCCGGTCACCTGAAAGACCTCCACTGGCTCCCCGTCAACAAGAGAATAACGTTCCGTCTCCTCACCCACGCACACAAAGCCTTCTACGACCTAGGACCCGAATGCCTCAACACGCGACTGTCCTTCTACACCCCCACCCGCCAACTACAATCGTCCAATCAAGCCCTCGCCGCAATTCCGCGCATCCATAGATCGTCCATGGGGGAAGATCCTTCTCCTACTTAGCGGCCAAGAACTGGAATTCTCTCCCCACCCACCTCCGCCTTACACAGAACTACCTCTCCTTCAGAAAGCAACTAAAAACTTGCATATTCGATAAGTAAAGTCCCCCCCTCCCCCAAGCGCCTTGAGACCCTCTGGGTGAGTAGTGCGCTATACAAATTTTCTAACTTGAACTTGAACTTGAACATTTAGGTGGCGCACTGTCATTGTGCCTCCTGACAGCTTTATTTCCTCTGCGCCCTCGTCTATAATACAGGGGTGGGCACAGAGGCCAAGGGATTCTCTCATTTGCATGAGATCATGCCCCATGCAAATGAGGGAACACCCTCTGGTGATAGCACTGGTGCTATATGTGCGTCAGCGCTATCTGTATTACAGAAAGGGTTGCACATGCATTTGTAAGCGCTTTCTGTAATACCAAAGTGCCCCAGGGGTGAACAAAGCGGGTTCACATGCCTGTTGTGCCTCCGGGGCACTTTCCATAATACGACCTCATATGTGCACAGAATTTGGGGACAAAAGAAATATTAGAGGAGGGGGAAAATGGCGCTAAACAACAGATGCAGAGAGAAAAAGAGAGTGCTGAGTAACAAGGTGTCATTGACGAGGCATTATGGTATTTGGTATACACAGTAATTCTCCTCAGATGAAATGTAAATATAATTATTTCCAAGCCTTTCCACCAGAAAAGAAGTTAGAGAATCAGGCAAGGCACATTAAAAAGGTAAGTAGGAAGAAAATATCATTCAATCTAGAGCCCCAGAATCCACTCTCCCACTTAGTGGCCTCGTATAGTGACCCTCAACGTGCCAGTCACGTGTATTCTGGCAATCTGCAAGCTCAATGACATTTTCTGCCCAGGTCTAGCACTGTCTAGTAGGCTAGACCTATAAAATGCTAGTGTTTAATCCATCGACCGTCTTTCCTTTTCAGAAACCATCCTTTAGGTGCAAGCATCGCAGTTTTAAACATTGGGAACAAAAAGTGGCCAATGAAACACATTTCTACCAGCTTCACACCAAATGAATATTCATATTTGCTTAGGACAGGTATTTTCACCCAGTCGCTTGCAACTGATCTCAGAAGCAAACATGCAATATGCATTTTTATTAAAGGGGCATTCAGTGATTGATATAACACTATGTCTCAAAATCCAGGCAAACATCATGGAAGAAGGGAATATTCTGGAATTCCTGTTTCTGGTGATTTAGGATTAGGTAATAAAAAAGTCTTGTTATTGTAATTCAGCTGCCACACATTCAGCTTTTATTCACAGAAGTGACTTCAGTGACACTTTATGCACCCTAGGGTGCATCACATAACTGCAGAAACACAACCATGGCTCGGTGTGGAAAATCAACAGCCGCCTTTACAAGAGGAGGCTTTTATCTTCACCAGGTAACAACAACTCTCGAGGAGAACTAAACGAATTAAAAGAATACGATGCCAGTCGAGGTAGCTTCCAAGGCTCCTCAGAGGACCTGGACTGCTGCCCAGCTCTGGAGCAGAAGCAAGTCAAAGACATGTTTGTTACTTTGACAAGAGGTAGTGAAAGATGCACAGCTCCTCACTCTTGCCAGCTTTATCCCCTACCTATATGTTCCTTTTTGTTTGTCTCAACCTTACTTGTAACTAAAATTGCCATGCTCTAATAACTGTGTAAGCTTTGTAACGCTGTAACCTGCAATTTATTGTCTGATACCCATGTAAAGGGCTCTGATACCTCCGGGTCTAGCCAGAGCTATATAAAACCTTTTAAATAAAATAAAATTAAAATGTGTCAGCTCCATTTCCAGAAGAACTTTCAATCTGATGAATCTATAGCTTTATCTCAGAGTGCTTTAGGGGACTCCCTTTCAAAGCAAAATGTATGTTATAGGAAGCTTCTAAAGGGCACGTTCACCAAAAGGTTTCATGGCGCATGGAGCCACAGAAGCAGGGCAGGCCTGTAGCTTAGTCATAAGCTTGTCTGAAGAGTCATGTTTTTGCAGAGTTCTGAATTGCTCATAAGAGGCTGCTGCTCTTATGTTGGCCGGAAAGGAGTCCAGGTGTGAGCAGACCCAGGGGTGTCAGGTGGGTGAATATATGTGGGTCATGACCTCGCCACCTCAAGCATGCATAGGCATGGACATAGTGCTTTGATCACTAGAAGCCGGACTAGACCCAGCGCTATAAAATGCATGGGAAATGCCAGGCAGAGCACAGTGTGCAGAAGGTTAGGCTTCAGATGGAAGTACGAAGCAGGGAGGGGTCTCCACAAGGGAATGGAGTACCGCTCTGGGTTACCAAGGTACTGGCATGATCCAGGCCAATGATTTGACTATTCAAGTTATAAACTCTTTATACTGCTCTCAGATCTGGTAAAGAAGACCTTCAGAATAAGTGTGCACTGAGACAGCACTTCCCTATCACTTAATATCCAGACAATCAATCGTTCCGATGTCATATACCCACATACACCTGACTAATACCCACCAGACCCCCAAAAAAGACAAAAACTAGTGGTCTGAAGCTACAAAGCCTGTCTTTTTTCTGCAGCGCTTTAAAAGTTGCTCTCCTAATTTGTCCTTCTGCCAAGATTTCCCTCTTTAATCAACACGATATTAACTAGGTCCTGGAAAAAACTTCATAATGCTTATATAATTTCGCATAATTTCTGGCATGCTGTGATATGCGTGCTAAGCAAAGTTACGCCTTAACACCTTGTTGTGTAATTTCAAGTCTGTTCATGTAAAAACCTATCACATGAACACAGGCACAACAGGAGCTAATAGAATGCGAACAGCTGTTGTTCGAGGCACTTGTGTACATAACATTTTTAGCATGAAATGCACTCTAGCATGCAAAATGGACACAAGGACGCATTTCACAATTTAGCACTGAATGCCTGATTTTCATTTCACATATTTTTTCTGAAATTTCATGTAATTGTGCAAAAGGAAATTATATAAATTTTGCAGACTTGTAACTCAATATCTGCTGCTATTCCAGAGGTTTATACATCTCCAGTAACTGGTCAGGTCATAACACTGGCCATTCCTCAACTTCCTCTTCACAGTGGCAGCTCCTCCGCTAAGGCGGAGGAGCGTCATCCCACTGCTTTTCAGCAGTGGAAGGAAACATAAAATGATAATACCTAAAAGTTATTATAATTTTATTTTTTCCTTTTGCAAGCACAGCATCTTTTCCAGGCAGGAAGGGAGTCCTCTGCTGACAGAGATGGGGAGGGGCGGAGTGGTTTGCACTCTCTAAAGTGCACATGAATTTTTGGCCGGCCCCTGGGGCCGGCCAAACATTCATTGAATTTGAATTTGAATTTTTAAAGACTTATAAAGCGCTGGTATACAATGCAGTTTCATGGCGCTAGAGGAATTACCTGGGCATGAAGAGAGGGGGAGGATTATGGGCCGAAAGCCTGTTGGAACAGGAAGGTCTTGAGGGCTCTACGAAACTCCATGTAGGAGGGGGAGATTCTGATGTGGAGCGGGAGGGAGTTCCAGAAAGTGGGTGCGAGGACCGTAAATTTCTGGCCTCCAGATCTAGATTTCTTGAAGCGGGGGATGACTAGTAGAGATTTGGTAGAAGAACGAAGGTCTCTGGAAGGGCAATAGTTAGTGACGGCGGAATTGATGAATGTAGGGGCCGTGCCCATTCGAGCTAGAAAGGTGAGGCAGCCAAGTTTGAATAGGGCCCTTTGTTTGATGGGGAGCCAGTGGAGGGAGATGAGGAGGGGTGACGAGTGATGAAATTTGGACAGGCCATGTACCAGGCAGGCTGCCTGGTTCTGCACTAGCTGAAGGCGTTGGAGTGCGTAAGCGGGGGCACCATTGTAGATGATGTTCCCATAATCAGTTTTGGATAAGCCCATGGCCATTACAATTAGTTTGAGTGCAGAAAGGGAGAAGAACCGTGAGACTTTCCTGATGGTGAGAAGGGTAAAAAAACAAGAAGATACTACCGAACTAATGTGGGAGTGCAAGGTCAATTGATGATGAAGGATGATGCCGAGAGTCTTAACAGAATGGGAGGGTGTGGGGGGTGGGCCAAGGGGGGGGGGCAGTAGGAGGGGCACCATGGATTGCCACTGCCTCGAGTCAGGATCAGCTCAGTTTTATCCGGGTTGAGTTTCAGATGGTTGGCATTCATCCAATCCTGGATAAAAAGCATGACCGACTGGAAGGCAGTGACGCCAGATGAGGGAGAGGCGAAATTAAAAATAAGTTGGAGGTCATCAGCATAATTGTAGACTGTGACCTCCATCTGCTGAAGTGCGAAAATGAGAGGGAAAATGTAAAGATTGAATAAAAGAGGGGAGAGAGAGGAGCCTTGGGGGACACCACATTGTACCCTGCGGGGTAGGGCAGTGAATTCGGCCAGGTGGACGGCCTGGGTACGGTCAGCAAGGAAGGAGCCTATCCAGGTCAATGCTTGCCCTCCTATGCCCGCCGCCTCGACACGGGACAGAAGAATGGAATGGTCCACCGTGTCGAAAGCGGCGGACAGGTCTAGGAGAACAAGGGCCTGGGGAGTATTAGTGTCAAGCCCCTCCCTAAGTTGGTCCATGACCGAAATGACCACCTTCTCGGTGGAATGGCGGGGACGAAAGCCGCCTGGCAGGGTGCGAGGTAGTTGCTGTCCTTGATAAAGGTGCTGAGTACCTGGGTGGCATGGGACTCAGCTACCTTTCCCAAATAAGGAAGGAGGGAGATCGGGCGATAATTTGCCGGAGAGGAGGGGTCAGCCCCCGGTTTTTTTAAGATGGGGAGGATTATGACAGTCTTAAAAATATCAGGGATGGAACTGTTCGTATAGCAATCATTGAGAAGAGTGAGAGCAGTGGAGGGACATTCAAGGAAGATCTGGTGAAGAATACGTGCCGGGCAGATGTCGGCTGGAGAGCCCGACTTGACGCGACTGAGTAAAGGAGGCAAAGATTCACTGGTGAGGGCAGGGATGGCAATAAGGGACACAGTATTAGCGGGGGGCTGGGGGTGGGAGAAAGTGGGCGGAGGGGGGGGAATATTGGCTTTAATGCAAACTATTTTATCAATAAAAAATTCATTGAGTGAGTCGCATAGAACCTGGGAGGGGGGGATCTTGGTCTGAGTTCTGTCAGAGGATGCCAACTCGTGGACGGTGCACACTTGCATGTTCTCCACCCAGGATGCACTACAGCCTGGGGCGAGAACAAACCCAGGCACCCTATCCCCATCTGAGCACCATGATTCAGCACTCAAACCAATCCCAGCTCTGCAATGCAGTGTTGTGATTGACTCGGGCAGCTCCAGCCTGGGTACTTCCAGTGCCTTGTTCCGGCCAGCAGAGGAGAGACAAGGCGAGGGAGGATGCAGCGAGGAGGTAAGTTGAATTACATTTTTAATAACTTACACCTCGTTCCATCCGTCCGTTCCCGCCTCCCCGCCCCGCCACCATCGTTCCGTGCTGGCTGCTAATGCCTCGTCATCATCACAGTTGGGCGCAGACCCCTTTATTTCATCGGGTATTTCCCAGGAGAGGGAGTGTGGTGGGGGGGCTGGGTCCTATTGTTCAGCAGTTCATGGTCAAGCTGCAGCTCTTTTGATACTTGACTCTACTTATCACTCATCAGGTCAACACAATCTTTTTGTCCTGGCCCAATGCCCAAGAGCATCTTTTTTAATGATCAAAAGCTACACTTTGGTGGAAAATCCAAAATACCCAAAAATAGCTTCATTTAACTTCTTTACTTTTTCCTATGAGGTTTAGGCAAATCACCATCCACATCCCATTCAATGTCCTAAAGGGTAAAAACTGAACAGAAAGCATCAATATGAGGAGTGTAATGTTTGGCTTCAAATGCATGGCTAGACTAATCAAAGCCTTCGTCCCTAAAAAAATGTCTCTGTGGATGACTAACAATTGGATGACAAAACTGTGCTTTGTGTGGAGGCAGTCATCCTAAAAGTGGTGATTGAAGCGCTAAGGATCCTGGATCAGAAAGGGGGAGCTGCTCAATCCTCCCGAGTCTGTCCTCAACTAATGATTCTGTTAATCACAATATGTTGCTGAACACCCTTGAAGCAAGTCTTGCTATTGTAGGCTTTGTGCAAAAATGATTAAGTTCTCATCTGAAGGTTCAGTCACTAGGAGTAAAGATAAATGGGGTTCCCTCCCCCAGTCAAAGCCCATCTGAAATTACTAAGGGATCTTTATTTTCTCTATTGCTTTTTAATCTGCTCATATCACTTAACACTTTACTCATAAATCTTGGTGCAAATATACACAAAACGAATCAAAATAAAGAGGGGAGAAAGAGGTCAGGTTGTGGACTCAGCCTCCTATATTACATAAATGACTAAATGAAGTTCACCCGTACTGCACATGACAGTCCTACTCGTGATCTTAGTAATGTTTAGAGAAAACTATGAGCTTACTTAAAATAATCCTCACCCACCTAGATGTCCCATGGTGGCATGCTTCATCATCGGGTTCTTTCCGCCCTGCTGCGGAACGGGGCGTGCTACAACCAGCTGAGATGTGGGAGCACTTTGTAGGGTGTTGGCTATAAGGTGATTAGTGATAAGAGAGTGGGAGGGCCAGACGTGTGCGTTAACAAAAACCTGGCTACGTGGAACCAACGTTTTATTAAATCCTGTAGCTGTTATTGTTAAACGGGGGAGGAGAAATACACTGTAATGAGTGTGTTTCTCCTGGTCTACATAGTTCAATCCTATCAGCTAAGGCTTTTCATCCGGACCAGACTAAATGATCCCGGGTTCAACACCTAAAAAATATCCTATTGATCTTCATATTGACTATTAAGGTGAAGTAGGAATATTTTCATGCAAATACAATACCTATAAGGTATATTTCTTGAAATATGATATAGTTATTGCCTATTTTTGGCCCATGAGCCAGGAGGGAAGGGGCGCTTGTAGTCACACAGTCCTCAAAGCTGCACTCTTTCCCTGCATAATCTGCCTGCCTGTGCCTCTGAAGACTCTTAAATCTTGGTGCAATTTACACAAGACACAGTTGTATCCGAGTGTCCCTTTCCTCAAAGAAACACCCAGCCTAGCAAACAACATATCTATGCAGTACATCGGGAGATGAGGGAGCCGGTAACCATAATTTACAGGCAGGATGCAACCAGTGGCGAAAAAGGAGAAAAAGGGATGCTGGCTGTTGTGAGAAATGTGGGTTTTGATGCCAAGAGGAATCTAAAGGGTGAAGAGTCCAGAAATCTCCACCTATGGCCACCCACAAGGAAACCTGATAGAAATGTAGGCGAGGAGGCAGTACAAGGATTGAAACCAATCCAGGAGAAATGCCAGAAAGAATTCCCAGCCCTTTGCTCCAATGTTTGCACACTTTGCCAGTAAAAAGTAGATACTGGATTCAGGGGATTTTGAGTGATGTCCCTCTTATCTTCTCTTCCAGCAAATAGGAAAGGGGAATGGTGGGGGTGCAAAATGTATTGATGGAGGAAAGCTAGGAAAGATACTGGATTCATGAAAGGTGGACTGATGTTCAGCCTGTCTTCTGTTTACGGTCCACAGTTACTTGAAGAAAATAACTAAAGACAAGATTGCTGTTCCTCACGGCAACTTACCTGAACTCAGACATGTGAGATCAAAGTGAATGGGAAGAAGTACTTAAAATCTTACAATTAACAAAAAGAGTAAAGAACCTTTCTTTTCTGGTGTCTTTTCATGTGTACATTCTGACAGACAACAAACATAATCTTGGTATTCACATCAACTCCAAGCCAAGGCTGTTCAACACAAGCTAGGACTTTGCAAGGATCATGAACCAATCATCCCTGAAGCAGATGTCAAGACAGTGGTCCAATTTCCAGTCCTATTGAATACTGACTACAAAACACAGTACAACAGGCAATTCCAAAGATCAAGTTTGAAATCTAAATGTTGTACTGCACGCTTCTGCCTGTCTAATCCTAGAACTCAGTTGATGCAATAACATCACACCAGTCCATAAAACATTAAATTAGCGCCCCTGGTGGTTCAGATGCTTGTTTAGACTGCTTGTCTTTCTGTCTTACAATGTAGTGTGCAACTGCTCTCTCAAAAATCTTCAACATAAACTGCAGATCACATGTTATCAACATTTGCTGGGTAGCTAGCAATTCCTCCAACTGCAAACCCTGGAGTTCCTGAAGCAGCATACCCCTTCCACATATTTTCAGGTTACGCTCCATGCTTGTGGAATCCTTCCAAACTGTCCTAGTGTTTTGAAGATATTGTGATTTGTTTTGACAAGCTAAGTTCCCACTCATTCCACCTTTGTGCCCACCCCTCATAGCTTCTGGCTTTACAAAACATTCTGGGCTCCACTGTTAAATTTCTGTAGAACACTGATGCTGCTTTTAATCATAATGCTTGTATAGCACTCCAATCTCCCAGTTGACCTGTCATATAACCCAATGACAATAGCCTTCTGTGTACCACTTCTGCCTCCAAAACCTAACCTAGGGAGAGTTAGCAATGTACAGTGGGTAGTCATTCACCGCCTTGCATTAATATCTTTGGTTCATGTTACAGTGATACTAATTTGCAGGGGAAGGGTTTACACTGTATTATCTACTAACAAGTTCCTACTATTATAGTTTACGACTACTTCGTAAAATCCTCCCTTATATGCCGACTGTCCATCGTAGAACGCTGGTCCAAGCGATGGTGATCAGCCGTTTGGGCTACGGAAACACCTTGCTGGCCGAGGTGGGTGTGACATTGTTAAATAAATTACAGGTCATCCAAAATACTGCTGCCAGAATGATCTTAAATATGCCAGCAGGCTCCCCCTCCCTACCTCGGCTAAAAGACCTGCACTGGCTTCCGATAAAAAAAAAAAAACATTAACCCCTTGCGTGCTGATGACAGAACGGTTCCGTCATCAGCATCGGTTGAGCTGTGCTGATGACGGAACCGTTCCGTCATAACTCCGCCCGCGCAAGGCGGAGTCAGCACAGGCGGGGAATACGCCCCGCACGCAAGGGGTTAAGAAACATCTGCTGTTTGTCATTCAACGCCTTAAATGGCCGAGGCCTGCACTATTTACAAAAAAAATTGTAAAAACATCTTCCAGTCCGAAATCTGAGATCTGGCTCCCTGCAATTGCTCCAGATCCCTCGTATCCGTTTGAATCGTACAAGAGGTAGAGCTTTTTCCTACCTGGTACAAGTACTGGAACAGCCTGCCTAAGGCCCTGAGGGATATTCCGTCTTACGGAACCTTCAGGAAACATCTAAAGGCCTTCCTATACTAGATTACTACAGGCCTGGACCCCGCTACCAGTGACGTTTCTCCAGGCAGCGCCGAGATGCCCCAGGGTGATTTGTGCGCTATAAAAGAGTAAATAACATAACATAACATAACGTGGCGCTCCAATCCACCGAGAGGTACACCAGCTTTGAAGACCATTGAACGATCAAGGATGGGGAGGACTGAGGGGCGGTGGTTGTGTTGGGAAGAACAGATGCTCTTTGAGATACAAACATCATGTCATTGATGTGGGAGACAGTTCAACACCCCTATCATTGTGCTTGACTTTAGTTGCCTCTTGATCTCAAGTTATGAAAATTTAGTTATTTTCCTTCAATATGACTTCATTGACATATGGAGCAACCGAAGATTCCACCTTGTCCTTTTTCCCTGCTTCCTTAACTTCACCCCAAATAAGGAACCATCTAACCCAGACAAGCTCTAACACTTTTAAAGAGCTTTTCTACAGTCTCTCTTTACCAGGTATTAGGCTTTCTTAAGTTCTTCTATTAGTGAATGCTCAGACTCCACTTGAAATTATTGCAGGTAAAACAGAAGCTCTCTGGCACAGAAAAGGAATGAAAGACACACTCCCATTGATCAAGAAAATAAAGAACCTCGAAGTACAGACTTTTAGACTACAGAAATCCTCTGAAAAAACACTCCTTGGTTTTATACAAGCGTCAGGCTCTTGTTAACTGTGACATCGAATTTGTGCGTTGATTATGCCAATACCTCGCCTAAAGGGGAGAGCTAGTAAACATCTGGCCAGATTCCTGCTGACTCAGAATCTGCTGTGTGACTGGCATCAAGGTTGAGTGAAAGGAACTACAAAGTGATGCAAAATATTATCTTCATTGACTGGCATTATGGCTTTGGCTATAAATGTCTCCTCAAACGGTGTCCGTCCACCTGCAGGACAATTGGAAGTTTGCAAACCACTTCATTTGTTTTCATTTGAAGGCCAGATTGTCAGGTTGGACTGGTAAACGTAAAGCAGCCCTGGCACCTTTGTCTGACCGGCCCGGTGGGGGTTGGGGGACTGCGCAAGACTGAAGCACTACAGCTTAACACAATCAGCCCCCAGTAACAAAAACAACACCTACCACTCCAAATCCGGCCCCCACCCTTCCATCTTTCTGGCCAAACGCGCAATGCCCACCACGGCCAGTCTGGCCCTGCAGATGGTTTTACTCTGAAGACCACAACCATTGGGTTTAGACTTGATTCAAAGGAGGGAGGGCCCTCTTTTATGTTGGCTCTCAGACTTTGGAATTTGTTGCCAGAAGTGATCCACAATTCTCTTTCTGGCTTCAAAATTTGTTTAGGTTGCTTTTAAGCTGTGTAACGCCAGTGCCTTGAGACCGTCAATAGGGGAAACATCTTTTACAACGAAGGCATTACTACGCGTAACGTTTACAACGGGGCACTTACCACGTAAACGTCTTTTCCACGCGTATGTCTTCCACGATCGTCTTTACCACGCAAGAAACATTCCGGTCAACCATCCTACGTTCTGCGGGCACGTAAAAAAAGAAGTCCTTTTTTTATTTTGATAGAAGTGTTTTCACGCATACATTAAGTATGTGATAAGTAGTAAAGGCATGGTTGGAAATTGAAAAAAAAAAAAAAAAGGGGGGCTGGGGGGGTCTCCCCCCCCCCCAAAAAAAAACTACAAAAAATATTTTTTTTAACAAATTTGGAATCTGCATTAAAAACGATTAAAAAAGCTAACTGAATGTGTAATATAAAATGTGTATTACAAAATAAAAAATGACCTTCTTTGACGAAATATTCAGCCATCTTGCTCGGGGACACGATTTTAGAGGGTCAGTGAAAGTGACAAAAGACAAACAATGTCACTTCTGAAGACATATTTTTTTTGCCTATCCGTTTAATTATGTTTATTTTAGACCCTTAGAAGCAGGGAGCCCTCCATTGTCTGCAATGGAGCTCCCAACATTCCAATGTTCTATTTTTTTTTTAAAGTTTTTCTTGGATGTTTTAATACCAAACTTAATGAAATAAATATTTTACATTACAATGGCACTCCTTTCATCAACCTCATAAAGATGGGAAATGGAGCCTTGCCACGCCGTGATAAACACCTGCTTTCTTGGCCGCATTCTTACAGTGGGCTCTTGTCAGGTTTACAGCTCCTCGGTATATATAGTCATGATGTGGCTTCAAGCCAACATTTCAACCTGGAGGCGAATTTTAACATGTTTAACATGTTGTCTGAATGTTTGAGAGATGAACGGTGACGTGAGGCGACTGGCATCTTCATTTTTTGTCAGGCACACCTATGTTCTGTAAGAAAGTGAATTATTGAAAGAAAAGCTACAAAACAGCCAATATTCGTGTTTTCGCAGGTTCTTTTGCATTTTACTGTACAATATACCTTGAGCTTGCTCTCTGAGGTGGAGCCTTCGTACTCGCTTCACTGCCCTCAATCATTTAAAAAATAAAAAATATACAGTGTTTATTCTGGACCATAGGCTCCTGAGGTTTTGAATAAGGTGGAAATGACTTTATTTTAGTTCTGTAGAGTCCAGAGTCGCAGTGATGATTTAGTAATACCAAAACAACTCATTAAAAGGGGCAGAGTGCAATAGGATTATGCTTTCACTGTTTCACATGCTAAAACTAGGTAATATAATGAGTCTGCTTGCCATGTGGTCAACGTGCAACCACTGCAGGTTATGAATGCATTATTGGGCGAATGTGTAATACAAATGTTATTCTTATCCATGATACAGGGAGCCTCATTTGCAATAAATGTATCTTCGCAACAAGTTAGTGCTCTCCAATTGGAAACAGCTGCTTTTGGTATTGAACACTGGGAGGCCAACATGTATTTCTATGGGAGCAGGTTTAGATCTTCAGTGGTCACCTAAACCCGCCCCTTGGCAGGGTCCTCTTAAGAATTTTCAGGGCCCTTGGCATGATATTTTTTGGGGGCCCTGGATGATAACAACTTCACATTTTTTACTCATTTCTGATAATTGAAGATCCAATGATGCCAAAGAACTCAGAAATGGGGTCGCACAAAAGCTAATGAAATATATAGTGGAGTGGTGTGGCTCACTGGTTAGAGGCGGCAGACCTGGAAGCAGAGGACGGCCTGGGACCAGGGTTCAAGTCCCGACGTGGCAGGGTCGTGAACCAGGGTCAGCAGACTCGATAATTCTCATCTCGGTGCCTACTCTAACCAGGGATCACACTCGACAACTCTGGGCTTTATCTTGCCTCATCTCCACAACGGCCCCCACAAACGCCGGGGATGCCTGGTTTCACCTTGGAGATACCCAGGAGGGAACATCTCACAGGGAAAGCCAGGACGGGTTCCCCAGCGGTCTATAGCGCCAGGACGCCTCCGGGGTGGCAGTGCCCTTTACAAGACACACACATTTACATTTACATATATTTCTAGAGACCCCTTGAGAAGACACTGGACAAAGAGAGACGGGGTCAGAGTTTGAGGCAGCCAGAGAGGAGAGAGGTTGTAATATAGAAACAGAGGTGATATAGAAAAAGTTCACCTTCCCAGGGGCCCTTTGCAAGGTAGGGGCCCTGGGCAATTGCCCACTTTGCCCATGCCTTAAAGCACATCTCCAGAATAGAAGAGGCGTGTGTATGTCAGATGGGTCATCACTAATCCACATCTTCAGGATGGTTATGAATGAATGGCTTTACACTTCCAGGCGCTTAACCTTCTTACGCTGCTGCTGATAATCATGATAATCATTCTTATTCCGTTCACGAAAGAGTGATATGGAACAACGTGTTAGCATCTTAACTAATCATGTGAGTTGGTCAAGGGCGGCTTGAACTGACATCTTTTGCAGTGTAGATTTCATAAATCCCCTCTTGCAGCCCCATTACTAGAATGATGTTCATTAGATGGGGAGATTCTGGGCCATAGTTAATGATACCAGATGTTATTACTTCCCATAATCAAGGACAACAAGTCGGCAAGCCCGGAATCAGGAAAGACATGATGAAACCAGAATTACAGGTCCAGTTCCACATGCTTGTTACTGCACCCCCTGTCCTTCTGCATGAACTGGAGGTGGAGGTACATGTGTGGGCCAAATCCTCTCCAGTGATACCTCTCTGCTCAAGCTGTAATGGTCCCTAGCTGTCTGTGTATCACTTGCGTCATGTTGGTTGAGCATCCATTGAAGGAAATGACACCAATCCCATTAAGTGTAGTATCTGCATAGAAGCATTGCTGCACGAATGGTCATTGCATACATGGCATACATTCTGGTTGAAGGAGCTATAGCCATAGTCAGGGATACTTTTTTTTTAGAAGTTTTATTTGTAAACAACAGCTGGCTGTAGAGTACACAGTAACATGACATAAGGCAATATCTGATATTGCATGGTATACATAATGACAGTGTTGGCGGAGGTGCACACTATAAACTGGGAAGCTTCTATGGCTACAATTCCATCCACAGTACATAAAACCATCAGCCGAGAACAACTCTACATCAGACTGATAGTGCGAGTCACATAAATAGTAAGTGGTCATCTGTATTTGAGCAGATTAGACGGTGAGCTGCAATAGAATATATAATCCAAGCGTCTCCTTGTTTGTGCAGAGGCTTGAGAAAGCGGTCAGAGGGATAGAGATCAGCGAATGTATGACTGCCGAACCTCTCAGAGTGTCTAACTGCGCCTCTGTCCTGGAGTGGTGGCTGTAGGGGTGATTGGCCACAGGGACGGATCAAGCATGCCGCTGCGCGCAGCCAGCACGCCTCATGAGTCCGGACCACGCCCATCGCAGAAACTGCATTGTATCAATTTCCGCCAGAGGTGGCTTGTAAGGGAGGAACAAAGCTGTAGGGAGTGGCCAGGGAGTGGCTCTGTCTAATTCGACAGCAACATGGGGTTATAATGGTGTAGCATGTGTCCAATAATGGAGGAATTATTATTATGTATATAGATGTAAATCTGGAGGGTCCCTTCCGCCCTGCGATTGAGGAAGCGTAAGCAATTCATATGCAACTTGAGGCTGCCGGCCCTCCCACACCAATGATAGCAGACAGGATCACAGACGTCTAAAGAAGCTGACACTAAGTGGAATTGAAATGTTCACGAATATATAGAGAAATTTAGGCAGCATGATAATTTCCGCAATTGCGATTCGGCCTGCCAATGACAGGGGCAGTTCAACCATCTTCGAATGCGATTTTCCAGCCAAATCTATTGCCCTGCTGTAGTTGCACGCCATAGCACTTCAACATTCCTGCTGATCCAGACACCTAAGTATTTTATTTGACTATGAGCCCACAGCAGCAAATACTGAGAAGGGGGGAGGGGAAGTCATCTCAGTCAGGGGTAAGAGAAAGGACTTAGTGAATGCAGAATCTTACAACTTCCTGGATCAGGGACGACAGGTTAATCTGCGGGTCTCCTGTAAAGAGTGATGCCGTCTGCATATAAGGATACTACTAAGCCCCGAGACTTAAACCCCAAACCCCCCTCTGTGTCATGTTAGCGCAGGTGTGCGGCGAAAGGCTCCATTGCGATGGCAAATAATAAGGGGGACAGCGGGCAGCCCTGGCTCGTACCCTGCGCAACCGTTAATGGGTTCATGATGTGCCCGCTGAGGCGTACACACGCAGTAAGCAGAGTGTACAGAAGTCGAATTTGTGTGAGGAACTGAGCACCCAAGCCCATTCTCGGCAATAGGGGAAATAAATATTTCCATTCTAGCATATCAAACGCCTCCGTAGCATCCAAGAAAGCGGCTGCAGTCGGGAACTATGGGTGCAGATAATGCACTATCTCAAAGAGGGCTCGCAGGTTATGGGGTGTCGACCTGCCCTGTATAAATCTGGATTGGTCGGGACACACCATGACATGTAGGAGCAATTGCACTTGGTTGGCTATTTTTTTGCATATATTTTAATGTCTGTGTTTATCAAAGATAAAGGAAGGTAAGAATCCCATTGATTAGGCGTCTTGTCAGGTTTAAGGATAGTGACTATTACGGCATCCTGCAGGGACGGGGAAGACCCTGTCTCCAGTGCATCCTCATACATATCTAGAAGTTTGGGGCAAGGATATGGGAATATTCTTTGTAAAAGGCTGCAGGCAGCACATCTAATCCCGGAGCTTTGTCAGGAGGGAGGCTGGAAATTGCCAGGTGTATCTCTTCAATTGCAAAGGGGGAGGTCAAGAACTCTTGTTGGGCATTAGATAACCAGACAAGTTGTACATCATCCAGATACGTCTGAAGGCTGGGGCACTTGCTATAGGGGAGGTGGAGTAAAGGTGAGCAAAAAACGCTGCCATCGTTTCCAGGAGTTCACTAGGGGAAGTGCATGCATGACCCTCCGCGTCCAGTAGCTCAGTAATATGGGACATGGTGTGAAGCTTTTAAAGTTGGCGAGCCAGGGTCCTGCCGGGGAGGTACCCCTCATCATACCTGTTGGCTTGGAACTCACGGCCCAGGTAATGTGTTTCGCATAACGCCTCGTCCTGATACTCTGACATCTTGCTGCGGATACCAGCCAATGTGGCTGATTCATTGGACTGGGTGAAGTCTGATTTCAGTGTTGCAATGTCAGCTTCCAGTTACATGAGCGTTCCCTGGATCGCCTTAAAGATACCATTATGCTTGGTGTTAGAACTGGGGGTCTCTAGTTGGCAGAGGTAGGTACCAATGTCCAAATAGGGACCCTTGCTTCTAGTCAGGACGAGGAGATAACCCTCTTAGATAACCCCTGCTCGCCCTCAAGGTAGCTTGGCCGGAGCAGTCTAGGCTAACCAGAGGCAATGCGTTAAGTATTTGTACCAACACTCACAGTAACACAGTGAAAACACCACAAATTGATTCTACCACAGTTTAGGAAAATAAAGATATTTATTCTAAACTACACAAGACCAAAACGGCAAAAATCCAACATACACCATGCAAGGTTACGGTTTCAAATGAGTTCTTCAGGTTGTAATCAGAGTTCTTTAAGTTATGATCAAATAATCCACAGATGCGTGAAAAGTTCACAGTTGCGCCACGTTGACTCACAGTACCTTTTAGATGCCACAAAGTTCCACAGCAGGAAGCTGGTGCGGTGGAATCAAGCAATACGTTACTCCTGAGACCCTGGGGAGGCGATGCGACAGCCCCGCTGCAGCAGCGGGCGTGCGGCGACGAATCCGGTCTGTAAGGGGAGGAAGGCAGCTTGCGTAGATTCCGGTGCGTAGGTTCCGTGGGAAGTCTGTTCTCGCAAAGGCACGATGCGATGATCTCGTAGGGGCCGCGACGGTCTCCGGGGCGACGATGCGCAGTCCAGCGGTGACCCTCTCTCTCGCAGCTCCTCGATGTGATGTTTTCTGCGACGATGTTCGCAGCGACGTGATGCGGTCCGCAAGCAAGCGGCGCGGTGATCTCACCCAGCGACAGGCTCTGCGACGACACTCGCAGCGATGTTTGATTCCCCTGCACCGGCCTGGTGCGTCTCGCAAGCGAAGGGTACGGCGGCCTCGGCAGCGATGTCAGGTGCTGCGCCGATCTCGACCCTCGTAGCGGCGGGAAACTTCTCGCACTGTCGGGGCTGCGCTCCGCCAGCGAGCGATGCGACACTTTTCAGCTTCACAAGTTTCTCAGCTTAGTCTCAAGCTTCCCAGCTCAGGTTCGACTTCTAGAGGCCCCACAACTGGATCAAGCACTCTACGAAGGACAGAACTCTCTCAGCAGAGTTCAGGGAGACTGGGGGTGAAGTCCTTTTGTTCCTGGGACTTCGGAAACAGGGAGCCAGCTCTTCTCGGGCCCCTGGAGATTCCTTACAAGACAGGGGACACAGCTCACAGCAAAGTCCTTCCCCTCTCCTTGGCAGCAAAGCAACAGCAGGTCAGTCCAGCAGAGCAACAGCAGGACAGTCTTCCTTCTTCAGAGTCAGCTTTCTCCTTGGCAGAGGTTCCTTCTTGATTTCCAGGATGATCTAATTTTCTGTTGTCAGGGGTCCTGTACTTATACCCCTAAAGTCTTTGTTCTTTCTGTGCATGTGGGCCCTGAGCCCGGTCTGAACCAGTTCTGGGTGGATCCTGAGCACCTTGATGTGCTGGCTGCATCTTTCCTTTCAGAGTGAGGGGCAGAGTCCTCAGCCGCCCAGCAGGAGGTGGAGCAGCCTTGTGGCAGGCAGGCACAGCCCTATTCAGCCCAGGTGCTAACTCCTCCCACCACTCAGGTAGCAACTGCTCCACTCAGCCTAGCGCTGACTCATCCAGCCTCTGGGGCATTCCCCCGCTCCTGTCACTCACAAACCAGACAGTCAATACACAAACAGTCTCAGGCACACAGAAGGGTCAGACAAGAGAACAGCAACTTTCTAAAAGTGCTGTCCTCAAACACAGGATCTAAAAACCACCTTTCCTAAAAGATGCGTTATTAAATTCTGAGTTCAGGGATACTAGATACTTATGTCCTATCTTGTTCCTATGGGAAGAAATGCCGTTAACCACTGTAGCCAGCATCCCCCATGTTAACCTATAGAGCAAGATAGCCTTACAATAGTGAAAGACGAAAATGGTTGTAATTCACTACCAGAGCATGGCACCTGCACCAGTACATGCTCTACCTCTCACATACACGGCACCCTGCCCAGGGGGGTACCTTGGGCCTTCCGTAGGGGTGACTGATGTGCACGAAAAGGGAAGGGTTCGGCCTGGTGAGCGGGGACGCGGACCAGGAGGACATGGCAGTTCTAAACTGCCCGTAGGCGCTGCAGTGGCAGGCCCGAGACACCATTTTAGGGCTACTCCTGTGGGTGGCACAATCAGTGCTGCAGGCCCACTAGTAGCATTTGTCATCACCAGCCCTGGCAAACCCAGTGCACTTTACGAGGGACTTCATGGTGATACAAATATGCCAAACATGTATATCCAATCAGAATAACACTTTATATAGGGAGCACTTACACTCTGGCACTGATCAGCAGCGGCAGAGTGTCCAAAGCATCTAAACCAGCAAAAACGAATCCAGCACAGCATCGAAAAATACGGGAGGCAGAGGCAGTAGGGAGATGGACCACCTCAACAGTTTTGGATTTTCACCCCTCATGTGCATTAACCACCTGAGGGGCCTGTGGTCGGTCTGAACACGAAAGTGAGTCCCAAACAGGTAGGGCCTCAACTTTTTCAGAGCCCAGACCACAGCATAAGCCTCCCTTTCAATCGCACTCCACTTCTGTTCCCTGGGGAGTAGCCTCCGACTAATGAAAGCTACTGGCTGGTCTCCATTCTCCTCAGTGGCTTGTGAGAGTACTGCTCCCACACCATGCTCTGAAGCGTCCGTCTGAACTATGAACTCACTGGAAAAGTCAGGTGCCTTGAGCACCGGTGCTGTGCACATCGCAGTCTTCAGGGCCTCAAAAGCAGTTTGGCAGGCGTCAGTCCAGTCAACTCTTTTGGGCAACTTCTTGGAAGTGAGTTCTGTCAAGGGGGCGACAATGGTGCCATATCCCTTGACAAACCGTCTGTAATACCCGGTGAGTCCTAAAAAGGCTCTCACCTCTGTCTGGGTCTTGGGGGGCTCCCAAGCCAGAATGGTATCAATCTTTGCCTGTAGGGGCGCCACCTGGCCGCTCCCCACCTGGTGTCCCAAATATACCACGGATCCCTGCCCTATCTGGCACTTACTGGCCTTGATAGTGAGGCCTGCCTTCTGCAGAGCCTTCAACACTTCGCAGAGGTGTTGCAAGTGGTCTTCCCACGAGGAGCTGAACACCGCAATGTCATCCAGGTATGCGGCGCTGAATTCCTCCAGCCCGGACAGTACCTGGTTAACCAGTCTCTGGAACGTGGCAGGGGCATTCTTCAACCCAAAGGGCATGACATGGAACTGGAAGTGCCCCTCTGGCGTTGAAAATGCTGACCTCTCTTTGGCCCCGTCAGTTAAGGCAATCTGCCAGTACCCCGAAGTCAAGTCGAACGTACTGAGGTACTTGGCAGCTCCCAACCTATCCACGAGCTCAGCAGCTCTGGGGATAGGGTGTGCGTCAGTCTTCGTGACCGCATTGAGCCCACGGTAGTCCACGCAAAACCGGAGTTCAGGCGGGCCACCAGGGGTAGCAGCTTTCTTGGGGACCAAGACCACTGGGCTAGCCCAGGGGCTGCTGGAGGGCTCAATCACCCCTAGCGCCAGCATCTTGGAAACCTCTTCCTTGATGCTGACCCTGACCTTGTCAGCTACCCTGTAAAATGTTTGCTTCACAGGCAGGCTGTCTCCAGTGTCCACGTCATGGACGCACCAGTTGGTGACTCCTGGGGTCAGGGAGAACAGAGAGGAGAACTGACCCAACACTCGGCGACAGTCATTCTGCTGTTCTGGGGTCAGGGTGGGCGAGAGGACCACCCCATCCACTGACCCATCGTGTTCCTCAACTGACAGGAGGTCAGGGAGAGGATCACTATCCTCTTCCATCCCTGCATCTGTAGCCAGGAGCATGGTTACTTCAGACCTCTCAAAGTGGGGTTTGAGGTGGTTCACGTGCAAAACTCTCAGGGGCTGCTTGGGAGTCTTCAGGTTAACCAGGTAGGTTACCTCACTCTTCCTTTCCACCACCTCGTATGGCCCAGACCACTTGTCTTGGAGCGCGCAAGGCTCCACTGGTGCCATCACCCACACTTTCTGCCCAGGTTGAAACTCGACCAGAGTGGTATTCTGGTCGTACCATCTTTTCATTTCTTCCTGGTTTGCTTCCAGGTTCGCCTGATCGAGTTTCCTGAAGCGTTGTGTCTGGTTGCGGATGGCCAGCACATAGCTGAACACATCCTGGGGGGTTTTCCCACGGGACTTTTCCCAACCCTCCTTCACCAGCGAGAGAGGTCCTCTGACAGGGTGGCCATACAGGAGTTCGAAGGGACTGAACCCTAAGGACTTCTGAGGCACCTCCCTGTAGGCGAACAAAAGGCATGGTAACAAGACGTCCCACTTACGTCTCATGGGCTCCGCTAGGCCCATAATCATACCTTTCAGGGTCCGGTTGAACCTTTCGACCAGCCCATTTCCTTGAGGGTGGTAAGGAGTGGTGAACTTATAAGTTACCCCACACTCCTCCCACAGAGACTTCATGTACCTAGAGATGAAGTTGGTACCCCGGTCGGAGACCACCTCTCTGGGGAACCCCACACGGGAAAAGATCCCCATCAATGCACGGCCCACCACGGGTGCTGTGATTGTCCTGAGAGGGACTGCTTCCGGGTACCGGGTGGCATGGTCCACCAAGACCAGGATGAACCTGTTGCCTAATGCTGTCTTGGGGTCCAGGGGCCCTATGATATCTATGCCCACCCGCTCGAAAGGGGTGCTCACCACTGGGAAGGGTTGAAGGGGGGCCTTCAACTTCATTCCAGTCTTGCCACTAGCTTGACAGGTTTGGCAAGATCTGCAAAAGGAACCGACGTGCTTCCTCATCTGGGGCCAGTGGAAGTGGGTGACAAGCCTGTTTAGGGTCTTGTCTTGCCCCAGATGTCCTGCGAGAGGCACGTCATGAGCCAGGCCCATTAGGAAGTTTCTGAAGCGCTCGGGGACCACCAGCACACGGGCTGCACCGGGCTCAGCAAACTTAGGCTCGCTATAGAGTAGGTCACCTTCCCAGTAGACATAGTGATCTTTGACTGCTCCACCTGCTGCCTGATCTACAGCCTGTTGCCGCAGACCAATGAGGGAAGGGCATTCCTTCTGCGCCTGGCAGAACTCCTCCCTGGAGGGACCACCCTCTTGCTGCCAATGGGTCAGCTCAGGTAGGTCTCCCAGTTCGGCTACCTGTTCCCCTGTAGGTTCCAGGGCATCCCCCTCAGGTTCTGCTTCCTCCTGGACCGTGGGAACAGCTGGGGCCGGTTTCCCGCGCCCTCTGCCTCTTCCTCTCCTGGCAGGTCTCTGGGCCACTGTTTCAGGCTCCAGTTCTGCTGATTCACCCTTACTGGCTGCCGTAGCACGCGTGGTCACGCAGATCCACGCAGGCAGACCCAACATCTCCAAGTGAGTTCGGTGTTCTATGTCCTTCCATGGAGAACTCTCCAGGTCGTTACCTAACAGACAGTCCACAGGCAAGGCATCACTGACAACTACCTCCAAAAGACCAGAGACTCCTCCCCATTCAAAGGAAACCTTCGCTAACTTGCAGAGGCGCACTGAGCTGTCAGCGGCCACTACAGGGCGGAGTACGCCAGGGATGATTTGCTCGTCAGACACCCACTGACACCTCACGGATGTCACACTGGCTCCGGTGTCTCTCAGTGCTTCAACCTCCCTCCCATTGATGGTCACCTTCTGCCCATATTTCTTAGTGTTTGAGGGCAGTAAGGTTTCCGGGACCATCTCTCGGTCTCCTAGCGAGACAAGGGTCATGACCGCTAGCTCTCCCCAATCACTAGAAACCAAATCCCCACCCAAAGCTACACTAGCTAACGCTGGCGCTGGAGCACCAGTGGGTGCGGGCTTCTTCTTGGGACATTTCGGAGCGATATGGCCCACCTCGTTGCAGTGATAGCAGGTAGGGGGACCCTGGTTATTTCTCTTGTCCCGCCTACCCTTAGAGGGCCATGGCTGTTTAGGCTTGGGGGTTTGGGAATCCTTTTCCGGGGAACTACTTTGGGGCCCTTGCGAGAACTCCTTTTGGTTACCCTTGTCCCCCCCACTCTTCTGCTGGGGACCCTGCCCACCTTTGGCTGTGGTACCCACAATTCCTCTGTGGACCCTGGTACTAGACCAGCGGTCCGCCTCCTTAGCAAGCTCAATGGGGTCGGTCAGCTTGCTGTCTAAAAGATGCTGGCGCAGCTCTGGAACACAAAGACTACTCAAGTGCTCCCAACTGATTAAATGCAACAACCCCTTCAAATCAGTTACTTTACTGCCCTTCATCCAACCGTCCAGTGCACGCGAGTACCCATTCACACACTCCATCCAAGTCTCAGACTCTTTCTTCTTGGAGTTTCTAAACTGCAGTCTGTACTGCTCTGGGGTAAGGCCATACCTGAGACATAAGGCCTCCTTCATATTGGGGTAGGTCATGGCACCTGTCAACTCTAAGGGCTCTAGAGCACTCCTCCCAGACGCCTCAAAATGTTTCCACAGGCCCGCCCCCCAATACTTGTCAGGCACATCATTCATCTTCAATGCAATTTCATACGATGTGAACCGGGCATAAATATCCTCACTCCTATGGTAATTCAGTACCAGGTCTTTGGGAATATATACTTTACCCCCATGCACTGGCTGTGCGCTGCCACCATTTGAACCGGCATCCGCCTCCTTGTTTTGCAGATCCAGCTCTCTCATTCTCAACTCGTGAGCCAAAAGCAATTTCTTTTCCTCTAAGGCGCGGGCATTCTTGCTCTCCTCCGCCGCCTTCTCGACTTCCAATTGCTTCATTTTCATTTTCATGACCTCCAGGTCATATTCTCTTATTCTTTGATTCTCCTGTAACTCTTCCGGGGTGAGGCCCCTACTGGAGTGGTTGCTGCCAGCTCCTGAGCCTACTCTGCCCACTGGCAGGTCTTTGCCTTGAAAAGCACTGTCTACATCCTCAACCTCATTTCCTTCCTGTGCTTCCCAATAGGTTTTCAAGATTTTCTGCAGCTCCTCCTTCCTGTAGGCGCTCTTTATGGGGCACTCAAACTGCTGGCAGAAGTACCTAAGATGCTTTACCGGGTAGGAGTACAGATCTTCAATCGAGAATTCCAAATCTAGCTCTGCCTCCTCACTGGGCGCTTTCCCATTCAGAGACATGATGCTTTCCGAAGAGTTACTCAACAACAGAATGCAAAAACTCAAAAACCAGTAGTATGCGGTGGCGCAATGGTCTGCACTCACTAGTGATGTACACCAATTACTGTGGGTCAAGTACAAATACAAGCTCAAATCCCACCGCCTGACCACCAATGTTAGAACTGGGGGTCTCTAGTTGGCAGAGGTAGGTACCAATGTCCAAATAGGGACCCTTGCTTCTAGTCAGGACGAGGAGATAACCCTCTTAGATAACCCCTGCTCGCCCTCAAGGTAGCTTGGCCGGAGCAGTCTAGGCTAACCAGAGGCAATGCGTTAAGTATTTGTACCAACACTCACAGTAACACAGTGAAAACACCACAAATTGATTCTACCACAGTTTAGGAAAATAAAGATATTTATTCTAAACTACACAAGACCAAAACGGCAAAAATCCAACATACACCATGCAAGGTTACGGTTTCAAATGAGTTCTTCAGGTTGTAATCAGAGTTCTTTAAGTTACGATCAAATAATCCACAGATGCGTGAAAAGTTCACAGTTGCGCCACGTTGACTCACAGTACCTTTTAAATGCCACAAAGTTCCACAGCAGGAAGCTGGTGCGGTGGAAACAAGCAATACGTTACTCCTGAGACCCTGGGGAGGCGATGCGACAGCCCCGCTGCAGCAGCGGGCGTGCGGCGACGAATCCGGTCTGTAAGGGGAGGAAGGCAGCTTGCGTAGATTCCGGTGCGTAGGTTCCGTGGGAAGTCTGTTCTCGCAAAGGCACCGTGCGATGATCTCGTAGGGGCTGCGACGGTCTCCGGGGCGACGATGCGCAGTCCAGCGGTGACCCTCTCTCTCGCAGCTCCTCGATGTGATGTTTTCTGCGACGATGTTCGCAGCGGCGTGATGCGGTCCGCAAGCAAGCGGCGCGGTGATCTCACCCAGCGACAGGCTCTGCGACGACACTCGCAGCGATGTTCGATTCCCCTGCACCGGCCTGGTGCGTCTCGCAAGCGAAGGGTACGGCGGCCTCGGCAGCGATGTCAGGTGCTGCGCCGATCTCGACCCTCGTAGCGGCGGGAAACTTCTCGCACTGTCGGGGCTGCGCTCCGCCAGCGAGCGATGCGACACTTTTCAGCTTCCCAAGTTTCTCAGCTTAGTCTCAAGCTTCCCAGCTCAGGTTCGACTTCTAGAGGCCCCACAACTGAATCAAGCACTCTACGAAGGACAGAAATCTCTCAGCAGAGTTCAGGGAGACTGGGGGTGAAGTCCTTTTGTTCCTGGGACTTCGGAAACAGGGAGCCAGCTCTTCTCGGGCCCTTGGAGATTCCTTACAAGACAGGGGACACAGCTCACAGCAAAGTCCTTCCCCTCTCCTTGGCAGCAAAGCAACAGCAGGTCAGTCCAGCAGAGCAACAGCAGGACAGTCTTCCTTCTTCAGAGTCAGCTTTCTCCTTGGCAGAGGTTCCTTCTTGATTTCCAGGATGATCTAATTTTCTGTTGTCAGGGGTCCTGTACTTATACCCCTAAAGTCTTTGTTCTTTCTGTGCATGTGGGCCCTGAGCCCGGTCTGAACCAGTTCTGGGTGGATCCTGAGCACCTTGATGTGCTGGCTGCATCTTTCCTTTCAGAGTGAGGGGCAGAGTCCTCAGCCGCCCAGCAGGAGGTGGAGCCAGCCTTGTGGCAGGCAGGCACAGCCCTATTCAGCCCAGGTGCTAACTCCTCCCACCACTCAGGTAGCAACTGCTCCACTCAGCCTAGCGCTGACTCATCCAGCCTCTGGGGCATTCCCCCGCTCCTGTCACTCACAAACCAGACAGTCAATACACAAACAGTCTCAGGCACACAGAAGGGTCAGACAAGAGAACAGCAACTTTCTAAAAGTGCTGTCCTCAAACACAGGATCTAAAAACCACCTTTCCTAAAAGATGCGTTATTAAATTCTGAGTTCAGGGATACTAGATACTTATGTCCTATCTTGTTTCTATGGGAAGAAATGCCGTTAACCACTGTAGCCAGCATCCCCCATGTTAACCTATGGAGCAAGATAGCCTTACAATAGTGAAAGACGAAAATGGTTGTAATTCACTACCAGAGCATGGCACCTGCACCAGTACATGCTCTACCTCTCACATACACGGCACCCTGCCCAGGGGGGTACCTTGGGCCTGGCATAGGGGTGACTGATGTGCACGAAAAGGGAAGGGTTCGGCCTGGTCAGCTGGGACGCGGACCAGGAGGACATGGCAGTTCTAAACTGCCCGTAGGCGCTGCAGTGGCAGGCCCGAGACACCATTTTAGGGCTACTCCTGTGGGTGGCACAATCAGTGCTGCAGGCCCACTAGTAGCATTTGTCATCACCAGCCCTGGCACACCCAGTGCACTTTACGAGGGACTTCATGGTGATACAAATATGCCAAACATGTATATCCAATCAGAATAACACTTTATATAGGGAGCACTTACACTCTGGCACTGATCAGCAGTGGCAGAGTGTCCAAAGCATCTAAACCAGCAAAAACGAATCCAGCACAGCATCGAAAAATACAGGAGGCAGAGGCAAAAAGATGGGGGTAATCACGCCAAAAGATGTCAGGTCTAACACTTGGAAATACACACGCCCCGTATAATGACTTTGAAGGCGTCCCATAGAGTAGAGGGTGAGCTGACGAGACAGTGTTTAGCTCGAAATATTCTAAAATGGCCGCACGAACATCCTTGCAGAAAACCGCATCATGTAGTGTGCCAGAAGGGAGTCACCAGAAGAATTTGCGTGGCAAAGTGAGAGACAGTTGAATGATCAATTGGACTGGGGTGTGATCAGAAAGAGTGTATGGGAGATGAGTGACAGGCGATGTCCATCGCTGTGCGTCTCTAGAGGGGAGTCCGTAATCAATTCTGGACAAAGCCCTATGTTGCATGGATAAGCAAGTGCCTGCGCGAGGCATGCATCGCCAAAGGTCAATAAGGTGATTATCAGTAATTAGTGTATGAAGGGTTTTTGCCGTATGTGGATGGGGATGTCGGGAGCTGCTTATTCTATTAAGGATGTCATCAAGAGGGATGTTAAAGTCACCCACCCGAAAAGTACCATCCGGGGCCCGTTGTCGACAATCAGCTGCCATATCCGAATAAAGAAATGGGGGGGTCATCAAAGTTAGGCCCATAGATGGCAGCCAAATTGACAGGAGTATTGTGTAGAGTACTCGTCAAGATGATGAAACAACCGTCCTTATCGCTAGTACAGTTAGTTGTGTGCCACACTAGGCCCTTGCGTCTGAGGATGCTGACCCCCCCGGCATAATTTGATTAAGTCAAGGAGAAGATCACCCCCAACCACTAGTAAGTAGATTGGGCACTGGGGCCTGGGCCAAGTCAATTTCCTGCAGGAGGCAAATGTCAATCTTATGCCTGACTAGATAAGAGTGTATCAGCCATACCTTACAACACATGTTTAGGCTGCACACATTCCACGTGAGACAGGTAACTGTAGACATCCTATTCCGTGTTGTAATGTTGGTAGACATGCATAGTCAGAGTGACATGTAATGCCCCCAGGGTGTATAGTATAACAGTGCCAATCACCTGCGGCTATTGTAGGTCATTTTGCCCATGCACCATAAAAGCCAGAAACTTTTTTAACTTTTCAAACCTCTCCCATCCAAAACCCAAACAAAAACTGTACGTACCCCATCCCGCCCTCCACCCACACCAACCACCCAATTAGGTTGCGTTAACCCACCCATTAACTTTAGGAACTGGAAATGATCCCATAGGGCAAGGGATGCGCCGAGCGGACAACCCGCCAGGGAGGTTGGGTGGCCAAGGAGAACGAGGTATGTGGATAGCCCATCTAGGGGAACATCAAAATAGAGAGATCTGTGTTTACGAGCAGACATGTAAACATCAACAATGTAATGTCTGTGAAGTAGGTGGACAGCTGAAACAAATTGAAATGCTTAGAGACAGCTTAAGGACAGAGAGGAAAGGAGGGAGAAACCTCCAACAATATATATCAATCACCCAGAAAACAAATGGAACAGTGGAGTTTCAGTCATTGTCTATTAGCTGTGTCCCAGCCGAGGATTGTGGATAACCCATCGAGAATCTGGCAGATCTGGCCGGTTGTTTGGCGAATTTCAAAGCCTGCTTGGCATTCGTGAAATACTGTGATTTGCCCTCTTGTGTGACCTTAAGTTTCACCGGGTATAAGAGGGCAAATTGTATGTCCAGTTGCTGCAGCAGGCGTTTAGCTGGTAGAAATTCGCAGAGGACAGCCTGTACAGCCACAGTGAAATCAGGATTAAAGGTCACAGTGTTTCCCCAATGCTGCAGCTTTCTTTTTTCACGGGCCAGCATAAGGACCATATCTGGGTCTCTATAGTTCAGCAACCGGGCGATGATGGGACGTGATGCAGCCCCCACCTGAAGTTTAAGGCCAAGTGATCTGTGGGCTCTTTCAACCAGGAACACTGGGGACAGGCCAGCTCCAGAGGTCTCAGGCCCTCCTATGATCTGGATGTTATTGCGCCTCGAGGGGGCTTCAAGGTCTTCATTCTTGGCCTTTATTAGCTCCAATACTCTGTCCATGCAAGCAACTGCTCCTTGGCTACAGCCTTGCCATCATCAATGTCCAAGACACGGGCCTCAAGCTGCTCGAATCTCGCATCATGTGCGTCAACGCGCTTTATAACTCGGTCCAGTCGCTGGAAGCATATCTAATTTGGAGTCTATATTCTTTCAACTGGATTTTACCTCCATTAGTATTTCTCAGAGCTCCATCTCCTGTTCACCAGTATCTCCAGGGTCAAGCATTCTGACATCTGCGCCCTCCGTGTGGTCAGCTTGTCGCGAGGTACGGTGCTACTCGAAGGTGAGCTTGGTCTGCCTGCCATCGTGTTTGCACATGAAGTATCAGCAGCCCCAGCAGTGGCTCGCAGACCCAGTGTGTCGGTGGCAACCCACACTCTGCGCTCTGGTCCTCTGGTAGCCACACAAAGGGAATGTGTGGAAGGGCAGCTGTGCAGCAGGCAGGAGAAACAAGTCTTCGATGTGGCGTTGCCGCCTCCTCAGACAGGCACCAGCAGACAATGGGCAGAAGCCATGTCTGGCAGTCACAGATGAAGAGAGGCAAAGGGGGAGCCAGCCGCTTCCCCTTCGCAGCAAGGAGAGGCAAGTCAGCAGTGGTTCACCCCTCCATGTCCAAAAGTGCCTGTTTTTATATATCCTCAGGGGATGTCGGCTAGGTGTGAGCCGCTTTATCGGGGAGGGAGATGTCACAACAGCGGAGCCGCCAAAGGAGAATGATGGTGAGGGGCGGGGGCACAACAATTCCCGCAGCATAGGGAATTGCCACTGAGCAGCCTGTAGGCCCCATCCAAGGGCCGCCACATGGAGAGAGCCAGAGCCTGGTGTCCCAGCCACCGAGCCGGGGGCCTCCCGTTACCCAATCACAGTTTGCACGCAACAGAAGCAAGGCCCACAACGTTCCTCTTTAGTGTAAGCCACAGATACAGCCATGCGCTGCTCTCTCATCACTCTACCCTAAGCAGCTTCGGCGTCTCACTGGCTCCTCAGTCACAAATCCGGCCCGCCATGGAGCAATTTGTAGGCCTCCACCGGGAGCAGTCACATAAGTAGGGCGGGAGGCTACTTCTCATCCACCATGCTGCATGCCTCCTGCAGCACAGGCACTGTCCTCACATCTCAGGGGCAAGTCCCGCAGGGTTCCACTTTGACGCATACCGCAAGAGCAACCGTGTCCAGCTCCCCCACCACTCCGCAGCCCGCAGCCGTAGCCGACACGTCACACTGGCTTTCCAGCCGTGATTCCGGTCTGCCACCAGCAGAAGGAAGGGGTCAATCACACAGCAATCCCAGGTGGCCGGATCGAGAGTCGCCACTCACAGCCGAGGGCATGCCAGGTAAGCCACACACAGCAGGGTCTAAGCAACGCCTCAGGTAAGCCGCACACGCCGCCAGCAGCTGTCTGCCTCCGCAGCTCAGCAATAGGGGCCAGTCAGTCATGGAATGTCCCAGGCGCGAGGCTCAGCTCTGATGATAGCGTTGATGATGCCAGGACACCTCAGAAAGAGGGGATTTTGCAGGAATAGAGACTCAGCCAGCTGAGCTCGCCTAAGGTGCAGCCATCATGCTGCTCAGAGAGAACATGCCCCTGCAATCAGAGATTGGAGTTATCAATGGAATAGTGTATGTGCATTATAGAATGCCGGGTGGCATTCTGCTGTGTGTGATGTCATGCAAGAATGATAGACCAAAATGACTAATGAGTGAGGACAGCTAAAAAATTTAAAATGAAAACAATTAACTCAGCTGGATGTGAAGGTGTATATCAGCACTCCTCACATGATGAGGGTTAAGCTGGTAAGTGAATTAATTTCATTTGGGGCTACCTTAATGGCAGCTTCCTACTACTGGTTTTAAGTTTGCCTGTTGATTGAGGCATACTGCCAATCTGGCGCATTTCCTCCTGGATGGCACATGTGCAGTATCAACTCAAAAAACCATTTACTGCTTGTTGCCTCCTCAATTGTTTTATATTACAGTTTGTTGTAGCCTTAGTTTAAAACTGTATCTTTACTGAATATCATGAGTGTACGTTAGATTGAAGTATGTATGAATTGAATGCTTGAAGCGCTGAAAGAGAATGAATGTTTCTGAGTGACCGAGGGAATATGTGGGACTTATGATTATGACTTATGTGCTTATCTCCTTTCTTCGATATATTTTTTGGATTATGTATTTATACAGAATAAATTCTTTTTATGTATTGTAAATAAAAATAAAAAAAAATTTGTACATTTTTCAATAACGGCTGAATTATCAGTTTATTCATTGTTCACTCAGACAGGTGTTCTCAATCACTCGCAACCTAATTGAAAGGATCCCACCTAGGGACCAACCAATCTGCTCTGGCAGGGTTCGTTTTTTCTATTCAGCCATACTGCCAATCTGCCCTAGATGGATGATACGATGACCTTAAGACACCCGTACTTCCGGGCGTCTCTGTGCACCTAGGTGCACATGCTGGTAAAGCTATGAGGTAGTATGTTAACAAAATGTAGATGTTCCTTGTTTGCCTCAGTGCTTGAAGCCCAGAAGAGAAAGCATGGAGATCCTTTTCATCATAAAATAAGATGCCCCATATTCATTGTTTTTTTGCTGACAGTGTTTCTAATGTGTTTTTCTTTCAAGGGTACCATCTCTCCTTTGAGTAGAGCACAACCTTTTGCCCTTCCAGAGAGTGAAATGACAATTCATTTTCAGAAGAAGATTTGCTAATCTCTCATGACACCATACATTTTGAATGCATAGTAATGTTACAGTTGTTTTCAGTGTGATGCACTTAGCTTTAATATTCTGTATTAAAGTGTATGTCTCTATGCAGCTAAACCTGGCATATAGAAGACATCAGTCGTGTGCTGTGGGGTCTGCTACAACTATCTGAATTTAAGCTTTACCCACCTGACTGTTGTATGGCCATTAGGGTCATTGTCAACATTGCTAGTTAGAATGAGCTCTGCTGCCATGCATTTCAATGTTGGTAGTGGCTCGTATACTGCATTATAGAGCACGATAGTTAAAATAAACATTTTGAACTATAACAATGACTCTGTCAATCCTTATTGTGGACAAGTACGATTGAGTGAGCGAAAGGGTATGTCTTGCTACCATGATTCCTGAGAGAGTCAGGAGTGTTGTGTTCTGGGTTGTCTAATCATTTGTAGCTTTGTGAATATGTAGGAGAACGAATGAGACACTTTAGCTAGTCTGGTTTGGGATTTTGGGTACTAAGGCGGTAGGAAGCTACAGCCCCTATACAACGAGGTCCTGTTTTCCTGCGCATAGTTCTGTGTATGTGCAGAATCCCTGCAACATAACAGAGCATATTCTGTGACAAAGGAAGCCTGCAAAATAGCTGAGGAAACAAAATGACGATTTTATCTTGGACGGCTGACCTTGAAGCTGGGGAACCAGGTTTGAGTCTTCCGGGAGGCTCAAACATCCTGTGATTCTGGACAAATCACTAAGGGCCAGATGTAGGTAGCCCAATAACGGTCGGTAACGGCCAAAATTCGGTCATTTCGGCCGTTACTGACCGGTATTGGGAAAATGAGATGTAGGAGTCTAAAATCTACTGAATCGGTAATTCCCATTCATTCCTTTAGGCCTCGAGGCCCATTGGGTTGAATGGGTGTTACGGATTCGGTATTTACCGAATCGGTAAATACCGATTCTGAATATCCGAATATTACTGAATCTGTATTTTTTACCTACATCCCATTTTCCGATTTTAAAATACCGAATCGGTATGTTTCGGTATTTTAGAGTCGGTAAAATGGAATTACCTACATCTGGCCCTTAATCTCCCTGTGCCTAAAAATGAATGTGTCTATCTGTAATGCAACTGGTGCTAATGTAAAGGGCTCTGATTCCCTCGTGTTTAGTTTGCGCTCTAAAACAAACAAAAAAGGTTATTCGTCATATGCAATCTTAAAGGGATGTGGTGGTGGCTCCACTATAACATTATTAGACTTAAGAGGTGTCAGGGTTACTACATGCAAGACTAAACAATGAACAGCCCTAATGGAATTTGCACCCTTCATGAACTCAGTGTTGTCTCTCTAACAAGTTGTTGAATTATCTATCACCCTATCCATGTGAATAAAACTGTTTTTTTATGTGCACTGAAAAGGTGGTGTACCCATTTGCTGGTTGATAGTTCTTAAGAGGTAATAACTAGGAAACCCAGTCACCCTCCAAGACCTGGGCGCCCTAAGATCTGAAATGTTTAGTCGAAGTTAGGATTGCCATAATCCAGTAGGTTAATTCATGGGATACTCTTTAGTCTGCACGGGATAATTTGTCCAAACGAAAAGGATGAAGGAAATTAAATAGTTACTATGGAAATTTAGGGCCTGATTACGAGTTTGGTAGACGTATTACTCCATTACAAACATGCCGGTTATCCCATCCGCTGCATTACAAGTTCCATTATATCCAATGAAACATAATGGAACTCGTAATATGGCGGGTGGGACATTCGTCAGGTTTGTGATGGAGCTGCCAATCTGGTAATCAGGCCTGAGGCTCTTTTATTAGCCCTGGCATGCTACAGCCCGCCATATTTAGAGTTCTCGGCCAGGTAGATGGGGATCTCAATCCCTTCGGAGGATCTGGAGGCAAGGCTGCTCCTCTTCAAAGCACTGAAGCTTCCTTATGTGAGCACCATGTTAAATTCACAACCACAGAAATTGTTTATTTTTGTTAATTTTTCAAAATAAACTATCAAAGCAGGAGTTTTAATTGAAAACCTAATGGTAAATATTCCTGACATGCTGGGACAATTCCTTCCTCCAGTATGTGGGAGGGTCAATATTTTATTTTCGTGTTAGGAACCACCAGGTTTTCCATGGTGGTTGCAAACAAGAAAGTATTATGTTAGAACATCCTCTCTAAATTGGGCAGATGGTTTGAGGTACTTTGACTGATAACCCAGGTCACCTCTAAAGTGAGTGCTTGAGTGTCCAAGCAGCTCCTCTTCCATTATCTACATTATCACGCGCTTAAATTCCAGAAGCGCGTGCACACTTGTAAATTGATTGACCCGTGTGAACCAGCCTGGCAGTGTCAGTGTAGGGTGTTCCTAGTTGAAGTGTGGGTGAGCCCACACCCTACTCTCGCTCCCAAGCACCAGCAGAGGACAGGGTAATGTATAGGGCCCAATGAACATGCACTCAGACTCGGGAATTGTAATCATACACTGCAAATTGTTCACATTGAAAATTGTGCATTCCACGATTTCTGCACCAAGAATCAAAGTGCTCATGCCGGGCTTTTCAAAACACAAATATGTTTATGGTTAACAGTGGTGTGGGAGCAGAAATTACTTCTTCTTTTTAACAGCTCTTCCAGTTTTTGAAAGGGAGGGTTACTGCTATTTCTAGGAAAACATTTTGAGAATTTGTGTTTTGAGAGTCTTAAGTGGGCCAGAAACTGGTACTTAAAAAATGATAAGATGTGAAAGCCTCTGAATTGTTTTGACAAGTCATTTCTATCTGTGTTTTCTTCAAACAATTCCTACAAGATTTTAAGACATTTTAAGATAATGTAAGATTTTTTTATATTGTATTTGCTGTTTTAAATGTTTATTTAAATGGGGGAAATATCTACTTTTGCTGTGTTTCTCTTTATTGCTTTTTATTTTGTATTTTTCTTGACATTAAAATGCTGACCTTGCTAGTGCGGTACAGTTCATGCTTTAACGCTAGGCAAGAGGTAATGGGATGGAAAATGACAGCAGAACAAAACTGTGGGGCATATTAGCGATATTTATCGCTAACGATGCTTAGCAATGAATTTTTTAACGCTAAGCTTTGCCGGAAATATCACAGAAGTGATAAAAATCCTCACGCTAACTGCCAAATGAGAGATTATCACTGGAAAACCAACGATAATCTCTCGAAGTTTGGCGTTAGCTTGATGATAGGGCCACACAAACTTAGCCATGATATCCACCTTCCATAGGATATCATGGCTAAGTCAGGAAAATACCAGGTGTAAAAAAAGCAGTGCTAACCGCGGTTAGCACTGCTTTTCTTTATCACTAACAGGGTTAGCGAAATCCTTGATAATAGGAGAAATGTCGCTTAACAACAGTTCTCCTATTATTTTTCTCTGGAACGCCCCTTTGCATCTTATTAGAGATGCAAGGGGAAGCGTAGAGAAAAAGGGTGCTAACATGCGAATTTGCGTGTTAGCACCCTGTTGCTGATAGGGAGATAATTTTAACTCCGCTTTCTTGGCTTTTAAAGCCAAAAAAGCGGAGATAAATCACTTGATAATATGCCCCGTGTCCCTGGGCCCTTAAGCAACACTTGGCGAATGGACCTTTGCATGTCCAGTCCCAGAATTATTTTCTCCTAAACCTATGCACCTCTGAGCTGCCTGCCATGAACTGAAAGCACCCTTAGAGGTCAGTAAAGCTTCACCAGTGTGCTGCAGAGACAGTGAAGTCACACACTCAAAGCATTTGCATTTATATAGCGCTTCCTAACTGGATGTGGGTCAGTGAAGCGCATTTATGGTCGAGTAGCACGTTGCACTGTAGAAAAGCGCTTGGTTGAAAGGCTGTTGTACTTCTTCTGAGCCTATGTGGGAATTGTTTTGGATTTTGGGGTGAGTGACCAGACTGGTGCACTAACCCTAACCGAGGCCATTGCTCAACAGTGTGATCATATTTTGCTGGCAGCCATCATTTATTTTGTAAGTCTCTTGTTGAATTTATAGCGATTTTACTCTCTAGCATTCCTATGTAGTATGAAGCACATGGGGCATCCACTCTGTATATCTAGTGAGTCTGCAGAGGAGAGGGATGGGCTGATGGAAGGCTGGGATGATTCAGATAGGTTGTATTACAGTCATCCCCTTTGGGGTATTACTGTAGGTTGTCTAGTTATAACATAGGCTTAGAGCCCGCTGTGTGGGCTCCACTGACCCTTAAAGGCCAGCTCCAGTGTTCAATGTCCGAGCTGAAGATGAGGGCCTTTAACAAGGGAGTGGGCCTTTAATGGCCAGTAGAGCCCACTACGGAGGGCTCTAAGGCTATTAGAGCATTCCGCCCCTAGAGGGCAGAATGTTCTAATTTGGAAAACAAAGGCCTCACAGAGCCCGAAGGAGGTGAAATGTGAAAACCTCCTGGGCACAGTGAGGCCTTTGCTAAACATTGGAATGCAAATACTCCGGCTTCTACCCGCCACAAGATGCCCAGAGTATTCCATTGTTTTCAATTTAGTGCTCACATTCCAATGTTGTAATTGTGGTGAGAGATAAAGCTGGAGACCTGATGGGTTGGAGTGAATTAAAGACCTTGAAGATGCTTGCTACATGTGGCCGAACTCTTTCTCTTTAGTTGGCTGTCCTCTTTGGTATTGAGTGGATTGGCCTAGATGGATTTACAATGGTTTTCCGACAGTATGAATGTGTCTTTTGGCAGTTTCAGTCTATTATACTAATAGCCAGCTAGACTAGAGGTGCCTCACCAGAGCTGCCAAGGGTGTGCTATTGTGTCCGGTCTGCATTGTTTACAGGTGGCCATGTTAGAGCCCAAATATAGTTAATTCCTGTGACTTTCATGTACAACTGTCATCCTTTTGCACTGATTAAAGCGGGACAAAAATAGAGCCTGATTGTGTCATTCTAGAGAGTTTTGGCAACTCTTAAAGTGAAGATTACGTAATAACCAGTAATTTTGGGTCTGATTTAATAACTACCAGTTAGGACGTACTCCGCCAGGGCGATGGACTAAATTACTCCATGGTGGAGGGTCAGACTGCCAAAATTTGAAATGCCCATTAGACAGATGGACATTTTAACCATGGAAAGGAACTGCCATCAAAGTGGTTCTTGACATTGTTTTATAACTTTGCCAAACAGCTCCGTCAAACATGATGGAGGCATACGGCAAAGTTGCATTTTTTTTTTCAGAAACAAAACCCAACAGAAGGATTTTGATTTTGAAAATAAAATTTTAAAAAACAATGCCCCCTCATAATGGGAGTCATCTTGTATGTATTCCTACATACAAGTAGTTGCCTTGTATGTATTCATACATGCCTCTGTGAATTCCCCCAAGATCATTTAAAATGGGAGTATATCCAGGGAATAATCATCTACAATTAGAGCAAATAGAAAAGACTGTGCCTTCTTTGCACTTTTACTAATAATGAGTTTTACATTTCGGGGCCTATTCCAAAGAAATTTATAAGAGTAATTCTAAAGTACCAAATTCTATGATAATAAATAACTTTTTGAATCAGCCCCATAGATCTTAAACTGCACATATACTGCATCTTTCACTCAGCAGTGCCTCGTTCTTTAATATTTTCTTTCACCAAACATTGTATTGCCTGAATTGTAAGTTACAGTACATAGATATGAAATACATGCAATAATAATATTGTTCACAATGTAGTTCTGATCCAAGTGACATCTGTCATGCATTCGGGAAACGGTATCTTAATGTGCATATGTCTGAACAGAACGATCATAAACAGATATTTATGAAAATGCTTTCTAAAGGAGAATGTTTGTATGTACTATTTCACAGGAAAGCAACATACAAAACAGATATGTTATGCAAATGCTGACAAGACTTATGTGGTTGCCAACTAAAGTAACAACCAAAGCTGCATTCCTCTATTCCCCATGTTCTTTGTGGCTGAAACACAATCTATTTAACTAAGGCTTTTCACCGTTAGAATAGCAAGGGAAGGGGCAAGTGGAAGGGAGTGGAATTGGAACCATATACATCACAATATTAACGTGGGTAGATGCCATCAAGAGAATAACTTCCATACAGGGACAACATAGTACAATTTAGTTTGGAAAGCAACTCTGTTGTTGGTAATTGCCCATGCATGCCTCTTTCTTTGCTGTTTTCTTGTGTCATATCATATATTATGACATCATGTTATTTTCCTCTAAGGTTCATCATTTATGACATGCATGGTGTCAAGTTACTGGAAACGTTGCCGGGAATGATCACTTTCTTCAGGATGAAGGCATTGTGGGCCGAGCATAGTGTTTATTGTCATTGTGGGTGACGTGATTACTCATGGCATGGGTCATCCTGGGTATTAGGTTCAGTATTGAAGCAGCCCATGCTAAGATGCCAAAACTGCCCATTTATTGTACATAGAGGGCCAGATGCATCAAAGGGTTTTGCCCATTCTATGTCTATGGGAAAATGTGTTGATGCATATGGCCCAGAGAATCTTACACCAGGCATCCTTGGCATGGGTTTCCCCTTTAGTTTTGCCTTTGCCTCCTGTGTTTTTACTGTGTATTGGACTTTGTTTTTTGCTGGTCTAGATGCTTTGGACACTTTGCCACTGTTGATCAGTGCCAAAGTGCAAGTGCTCCCTCTATAAATGGTGTTTATGGATTGGTGATTCCATGATTGGCATATTTGATTTACTGGTAAGTCCCTAGTACAGTGCACTGTGTGTGCCCAGGGCCTGTAAACCAAATGCTGCTAATGGGCCTGCAGCACTGATTGTGCCACCCACATGAGCAGCTTGTAAATGTCACTCAGACCTGCCACTGCAGAATCTGTGCACAGTGTGGTACTGCCATTTCGACCTGGCAAGTGCACCCACTTGCCAGGCCCTAACCTTCCATTTTCTTCCATGTGAGTCACCTCTATGGTAGGCCCAAGGTACCCCTATGGGCAGGATACAGTGCCTGTGAAAGGTAGGACATTTTGTGATGTGTGTAGCATGTCCTGATACTGAACTACAGTGGATTTTGTTTTTCACTATTGAAAGGCTATCAATCCCATAGGATAGAATGGGGAGTTAACTTTTATTATTTTATAAGTATAACTGCTCGTGGGAACAAAATAGGACAATAGAGTTTAGTATGCCTATGCCTTAGATGATTTTTACATTCTGTGTTCGAAAATACTACTTTTAGAAAGTAGGAATTTTCTTGCTTAGCCATCCTGTGTTCCTCTGCTAGGTTTGTGTATTGACTATCTGGCTTTGGAGTGGCAGGGGCTGGGGATGTGCATTCTGTTCAGACAGCCACTTGGGGGCGGGGTGAGGTTTGTCCTGCCTCCCCAGGGTAAGTCTAGGCTGGGCTAAATAGACCTAGGCTGCATTCAGATTAGGGGAAGGAGATTTCTTTCACACCTTAATGGGCCTGGTCTGCCTTGGACAATGCTGTCTCCACCTCCTGCCAGAGAGGACAGAACTGGTTGTGGCTGGGCAAAGAGCTTCTCTGCCACAGAGAACTAAGGATTTTGTATTAAGAGGTGCCCAGACCTCAGACGTTTAGATCACTTTTGGGAATCAAGAGGAACATTTGCCAAGGAGAAGAGCTGGGGAAACTGAGGTGAAGTACTGCCCCTTTGTGGTGTGCTCTCTGGGGTTGGTCTGCAGTGGCAGCTGTTCCCGCCAAGGAAAGGACAAGGACTTTGCTGTGTGCTGTGTTAGGGTACAGTGCCTGTGAAAGGTAGGACATGTTGTGATGTGTGTAGCATGTCTTGATACTGAACTACAGTGGATTTTGTTTTTCACTATTGAAAGGCTATCAGTCTCATTGGATAGAATGGGGAGTTAACTTTTATTATTTTATAAGTATAACTGCTCGTGGGAACAAAATAGGACAATAGAGTTTAGTATGCCTAAACTCAGAATATAAAGATGCATCCTTTAGTGAGGATAATTTTTACATTCTGTGTTTGAAAATACTACTTTTAGAAAGTAGGTATTTTCTTGCTTAGCCATCCTGTGTTCCTCTGCTAGGTTTGTGCATTGACTGTCTGGCTTTGGAGCGGCAGGGGCTGGGGATGTGCATTCTGTTCAGACAGCCACTTGGGGGCGGGGTGAGGTTTGTCCTACCTCCCCAGGGTGAGTCTAGGCTGGGCTGAATAGACCTAGGCTGCATTCAGATTAGGGGGAGGAGATTTCTTTCACACCTGAATGGGCCTGGTCTGCCTTGGACAATGCTGTCTCCACCTCCTGCCAGAGAGGACAGAACTGGTTGTGGCTGGGCAAAGAGCTTCTCTGCCACAGAGAACAAAGGATTTTGTATTAAGAGGTGCCCAGACCTCAGACGTTTAGATCACTTTTGGGAATCAAGAGGAACCTTTGCCAAGGAGAAGAGCTGGAGAAACTGAGGTGAAGTACTGCCCCTTTGCGGTGTGCTCTCTGGGGTTGGTCTGCAGTGGCGCTGTTTCTGCCAAGGAAAGGACAAGGACTTTGCTGTGTGCTGTGTCCCCTGCTTGAGGAAGGTCTCCAAGGGCTTGAAGTAGAGCTTGCCTCCTGTTCTGAAGTCTCAGGGACACAAAGGCTCCACCCCCAGTCCTCTCTGAACTCCTTTGCTGGGAGTTCTGATCTGCCAAGAGGTGCCTGCCAGTGTTCTGGGCCTCTGTATGTTGTTTCTGGGGCTGGGAACTTAAAAAAACTAAACAACTATGAAAATCGACGCATCGCCTAGTTTCCAAGCATTGCAGCAGTGCAACAAGAATTTCCGACACATCGCCGAAGAATCGATGCAGCACCTGCCCACGGCTGAAGTTTCTGCCGTGCGATGAGTCCTGTGCACCAACCTCCAAAGTCCGAGATCATTACACTGACTTTGACGCAGGTCCTGCTGTGTTAGAACCGACGCATCGAGGGGACGTGGCTGGAATCGTTGCAGCGCATCCCGAATCTTAACGCATCACATCATCCCAGATCGACGTGAATCGCATCGAGGCACCAGGTCTATCCCATTTCTTGGGGATGCAATAAGAACCTGCTGCATCAGCACCCCACATAGTAAGAACCCAACGCATCACCGCCTCTCCGGTAAGTAACCGATGCATCACCTCCCTTGCGCATCAGTAAGGAACCAACATATCACCTCCCCCGGAGCAAGGAACTGATGCATCACCCTCCCTGCGACCCTTTTTGCTTGGTATTTTGAAGCATCTAAGGTACTTTGTGTTTAAAGTGTCAAATTCACCATTTTCTATGAACAGAACGATTTCTACCTTTTAAAAGTCATATTTTGATTGCTGACTTGTGGACTTTTGTCGTTTTGTTCTTGTTTGGTTTGGATAAAGATTACTTATTTTTCTAAACTGGTGAAGCGCAAATTTGCAGTGTTTTCACTGTATTACTGTATGTGTGTTCAAATGCTTTACACACTGCCTCTAATATACGCCTGTCTGCTCATGCCAAGCTATCAATGGGATGAGCAGAGTTATTTTAGAAGTATATTCCACTTACCCTGACTAGGAAGAAGGGTCCCTACTTGGACAACGGTGCAAACCATTGGCAACTAGAGACCCCCATTTCTAACGGTGAAGCACTTGAAGAACAGCAGGTGTCACTGATGAGCAGTGATAGACCTCGGCTCAGAGCAATGCCATTTACCAGCAAAACCAAATAAATTAATGAGTAGGTCTTTATTGTGCTGGAGAGCTAATGGTGCTGGAGCCAGCAAAACAACATGCAGAGCATTCGGTCTTTTCCTAGCGAAATGAGACAATCTTTGGTCATTCATTAAAGAGAAGCAGGATATGAGCAGTAGATGATGGTGGACATTGCAAATCCTGAGAGCGTAATCAGTGGCTCTGCACTGCAGTATCTTTGTGAAGTTGAAGGTTGACGTTGTTGCCATCAACTCTCGAGGTGCGTAAGCAAGTAATACAGCCTCCCAGCCTCTCCTCTTATATGTTAATGACATTGTTCCACAGCTATGGCAGATATAACACAATCTTAGCAAATTACCTAGGGTACCACCGATTAGTGTTGCCCAAGAAAATGGAAAAGGTTTTCCAGGAGGAAAAGTGCGACTTTGCCTGGAGTGGTAAAAGTTATTTTACCATCCATGCCCACAGCCGATCAATTACAGCATCACTACAAAACCATGCAAGAAGGCCACAGATGAGACGCGTGCATAGAAATGCAACGTCCAGCCTCATAACAGGCACATGATGGGCCAGAACACCCTAAATGTATTATAGGACGATTCAGAGCCCAGTCAACAAAGGTAACCCTAGAATGTGGCCTAACAGCTAGAGCAGTCGACCTCAAAGATGGGGAACAGGGTTCATGCTTTGGCAGAGACACTCACCATCCTGTGATTCTGGGCAAATCACTGAATCTCCCTGTGCCTAACAAAATGAATGTGTCCATGTGTAACGCAAGTGGTGCTCCTGTAAAGCGCTCTTATACCTTCGGGTCGAGTTTGCGCTATATAAAACACCAAAAAGAAATAAAACAAAACCTTGGAATCGTATGGAAAACATCATCCAGATAGCCGAAAGTTCTGCACACCCTACTAATGGCAGACTATGCACTATACCAATTCAAAACCAGAAGCAAGTGATATTGCGTTATTTTTTACTCTTAGCGCCTATTAAGCGCTAAGTGTAAATCGTGCTCACAGGTTTGCCCAGACTCCTGCTACCGTACTACCATTTACGGCAGAATCTGAACAGCGCCACGACTTTCCAGTTAGTTACCCTTTAGATGAGTAGCTCCAAGAAACCGCGGGTGAACGTGTGCCTCATCAGGCCCCCTTAACATAACATACATACAGCGCAATGCAGAATCATTGACTTATGATACGTGTAGAATGTGCAAAAATACTTTTTGCACAAGTACTTCCCATTACTTACTCCATCTGTAAATAGAGGGCACAACTATTTTGAGCACCTTGCACAATTATAGTGATGGGATGTTCTTGCACCTGATGTTACCAATCTGAATGGCTCTTTTGTTATATGTGTTGCACTGAAATTCAATGGTTGTTCACCAAATCTAACTATAGAACAGAGCACGTGCTCTTGCAGGGAGGGACGGTGCACTGTTTCCACTGACAGGATATCCACGTTACGTATTTCAATAAACTAGACATAGTTTTGTAAATATAGATTACTAATCATTTTTTTAATGAACCAATGAGCGCATTTTCTTTTTTTGTCCCACACCAGGCCCCATGAGGCAACCTATAAGTTATTGATTCGAAGAGTTCTGACGAGGTATTTTTGTTCTATTGATCCACACGTCCTCTACCGACTTGTCTCTACAATAAAAAAGACACATAAATGCTATTTTAATAGTCTGAAGGCCCCAAACCACGCGGGGAATGCGTGCTGCGGCCTGTCCATCCTGCGCTCCTAAAGCCAGCTACCCAAATAGACCTTCCAAGTGCGCACAGGAATGCGCGAGCCATAATTTGGTAAAAATATCCGTCGTTGACGTTTTCTAAGGTGACAGCATGTGTTATTCCAGGAGCAGGTCGTCCTTTCTATATGAGCAGCGCTCGGCCCTCCTCTCTTTCTCTGATGAAGTGCTCACTGTAGATTCAGGTTTGAAACGTATCGGAGAGACTGCACAGAACTGATTTAAAAAATGTTTCATCACACGGGACCCATGGACAAGAGGCAATATCCAAAATACTAAAAGAAAAACAATGGGGCATATTAGCAAGGGGGTTTATCTCCACTTTTTTTAGCTTTAAAAGCCAAGAAAGCGGAGATAAAATGATCTCCCTATTACCTAGCTGCCGCTAAGGAGATAGCGACCATCTTGGGCCCCACTTTGCATGTCAGTGATATTTATCACTAATGACATGCAAAGTGGGCGTGCCAAGATGTTAGCGACTGGAAACAGTCGCTAACATCGCTATCTCCTATTACCAACTTTTGGAGATATTCGCGCTAAGCGCGAATATCTCCAAAAGCTAACACCTGCCCTGAGCAGTTCTTAGCCATGTTATCCAATGGGAGGTGGATAACATGGCTAAGAGCATTAGCTTGGAAATGCATGACTATCGCTGACTTTTCAGCGATATTCATGCATTGCGGACGATTTTTATCGCATTTGCGATAAACCTTGGTAATACTAAGGTTTATTTGCGATAAAAATTGCCGCAGCTCAGCGGTAAATTTTTGTCTCTAACCAAGCAATAGCGATAATTATCACTATTGCTTGGTAATATGCCCAATGGCTTTCAGCAAACAACAAATGTGTCTCTGTTTCTCTTTCTCTTCTTTTTTTTTTGCACAAACTTTTGTCCTGAATACCTCTATATTATAATGAGCAGTAGAAATGCCCGCTCTGATTAAAAGAATGACAACTGCTGATATTCACTCAAGTTTGGTTCTGGTTAGCTCTCACCTGCCTCGCTGACGCGTCACAATACCTTTACAAATGAATGGAGCGTCAACCAATGTCCAGTCGCTTGGAATCCCACTGGTCAATATTTGACGTCATTCAAAGGTTACCATGGGTTGCAAGGCGCCACTTTCAGGTGAATCTGTTCTGAGACTGTAGCACCCAACTGACTTAGGCGGCCCCCAGACCTTTATTCTACACCCCGTCACCTGGAACTGGTGATAAACTGAAGTTTGGAAGAGGACATTCAGTTGCTTAGTTTTAGAAATGGGTATTTCTGGTTGGCAAAGGCTTGCGCCTAAGCCAGGCAGAAACCACCATTCTAAGTCAGGGCACGGAATTCACCCGCCAAGATAACCCCTGCTCACCCTCTTGGTAGCTTGGCCCGAGCAGTCAGGCCTATCTCAGAGGCGATGTGTAAAGCATTTGCACACGCACCCACCAGCAACAGCACCCCAGGCCCCCCACAAAAGGAACTCCACACAAGGTATATGTAAAAATACCATTTGTATTACAAAAAAACATTAGATAGTAAACACACACTTTACAATGTGCCAGAGGCATGGGCAGAATTTACAGGGGATTTGTACAGGACAGGGCCACATGGACCACTGTCAGGCATAGGCACTTTTAGCACTAGAATACTTGTTAGAATTAGCACTTAGAACATAGAATATAAAGTCACTGTTCCACAAACTAGAACATAGAGCACACAACCAGTAATCACTGGTAGCAGGTAAGTACCACCTACGCAACCCTAACCATCTTAGTAGAATGTTACACAGGGAACTAGGACCTCTCTAGTAACACCTGTACTAAAAAGAACAACCACCTAAGCATCACCATACATTTAGGGGTATAGGCATAAAAACATTACACATGATGCATCACAACATTCAGAGGTGTACGGAAAAACACATAACGCATAAAAACACATTCAGAGGTGCAGCAAAAACACATGATGCATAAAAACATTCAGAGGTGCAGGAAAACACAATTGCACAGAAATCACAGAAGCCACTAAGTACTGGGCAGCTGTGGAAACCATGGGGCCAATGTTGGAGCCTCGTGGGCTCAAGAAACAACACTGCGGGCTGGGAACCTCGGGGCTCTGAAGAAAGAATATCCAGTGTGGGGGGAGTGGCCCGCTGCCAGCCGGGGACGCTCTACCACCCTAAAAATGCCCCAAACCGTCGGAGTCCCTCTCGGGGGACTCAAAATCTAATAAATGTCCCCAAGAGCCTGTGGGCTCTAAACAAATTGCCCCCGCAATGTAGGAGCCCCGCTCGGGGGGCTCCAAACTACAGTGGTGCCCAGGAGCCTCTTGGGCTCGGTAAACAACTGGCCTAGTCGGTGGAGTCTGGGGGCTCTAACACAAGTGTGCCGGAATCGTTGGAGTCCCACTCAGGGACTCAAAGAGGGAAAATGCCCCCTTAGCCTTTCAGGCTCGAAAATTAGAATGCCCCAGGGTGCTGCCACTGCCCACTGTTCAGCGGGGCAGCAGGAAGGGAGAAGGTGGCCCAGGCCACAGGGGCGGGCACCAAAAGTGTGCCCCGACACACCCTCCAACTGCCTCCCACAGAGCCCCACTCACCGGGACTCCTGGGCGGCGTCTCACTCCCGGGTTGTTGCGGGCTGATTCCTCTCTCCGGGTTGCGTTGCCGGACCAACTTCCTCCACGTCGGGATAGGGTATCAAACGGAGCGCCAGTCACCAGGACTCCTGCTGGTCACCACGGGGCTCTCGGGACCTTGCTGGCGGCAGGCGGGGCTCTCTGCTTCTGCCGGCGCTGCAGCACTTGTCAGGACGTCCTGGGAGGCGGTTTGGCTCCCATGCTCCCTCTCACCGGCCACTTCCTTCTTCACTCCGGAGCGCGGGGTGGGCTCCCGTCGGCTTCCGGGTCCTGGCAAGCACTTTCGGGTCGCCGCTGCAGCAACCAATCGCAGCGCGGCCCTGGGGTATGGAGGCGGGAACAGCGCCTCACAGAGGATCCCCGGGCCGGCGGCGGTAATTTCAACACGGCGACAGATGAGGGGTGTGCTCCCTCGAAATACACGCGGGCCCCTGCTCCGATTACCCCCCAAAAAGGGACAAATGTTGGCAAATAAGCAGGGTGGGCACCTGCCTTGTAAACAAGCACAAGTACGGCAAATAAACGGGGCGGGCACCCGTGCCGTGAATCAGCCCAACACGCTGGGGAAACCCCTAGGCCAGGGATCACCGCTCCTGCGGCGAAAATGCGCTATTTTCAGCAGGGGGAGACCAGCACAAAGTCCTTCAGGAGGTGGGGGGGGGCAAGGTTGGGCCCAGAGCCAGATCACAGGGTCCTCCTAGGCAGGGAGGCAATCCCCAGGGGTGGCCCTCCTGGCACCCAGCAGCAGCAGCACCCCCCTCAGGAAAAGGATCCAGGAAGAGAACAGTCCACCAGGCCTCCAGGATATCCAGGGGCTGGGCAGGGCCCAGGGAGGCAAGCCTTCCCCTGGGCCCCAGCAGCAGCACCCCCTAGTAGATTCCAGTCAGAAACAAGAACATTTTACACAAGGTCACAGCCTCTTTTTATACACAAAAATCCCTTTGTCTAAAGGTGCAGGGTGGAAGCAAAACCAGGCACCGCTGGTTTGGGAGCACTCTTGATGGGCTCAGCCCCTCTTACTATTCACTGGCCATGTTAGGGTCATTAGAAGCACCACACTATTCAGGTCCCAGGTGCAGCCCCTCCCTCACATCAGCATGCTAATCTCAACACTCACCACCGGGGCAGACTCATCCTGACTCCTGGAGCCAGGCTCACCAGCCAGCTCCAGCCAATAACACGCCAGACACAAATTACACAAACATGACAACTTCTAGAAGTGCCACTTCCATACTAGACACAATAACGCCGCACACATCATCGCGCAGCATTTAATCACACGAGTCCGCACAAACCAAACTCGCATCTGCCATCCCCACGCATGAGGAACTACCAGGGACACACATATTCCCCATGCATTCCTATGGGAGGGCAGGCCAATCTCACACATGCAGTCAGGGAGCGCACGCACTTTACACTGCGCCACAGTGTCATAGTGCGCAATGACCAGAAATCCCAATAATTAGTTAATAAAACCAGGCGAATAGTTCAGGTGTGAACCTGCCAGAAGGGCCAAGTCCAACACTTAGCAACTGATGGACTAGGTATCATTTATGTGCTCCAGTGTCAGACTAAGCCTTGAAATTAGGCCCTGGCCTAATTCTCCTCCATTAGTGAATTAGATAGCTAAAAAGCAGTGGTGCGAGCAGGGGGCCACATACACACACACACATGCACACTTACACCCATGTTTTTACATCCAAAAAACACTCCCACCCTTTTATAATACTCATTCCCAAATACACACACATTGATACATATATACACATGCATGCATGCACCAAGCATTAAAAAACATACCTCCTGCAACTTCTCGAGGAAGAAAGCCTCGATGGTTCCCGGAGCGTTGGGACTGCCGCCTCCTCACAGCCAATGAGAGTAGGTGGCAGACCCTTACTCGTCAGAGTGGCATGTGGTCAGTGAGACTGCCGACCTGGCCCCACTCTGTGACAAGGCGTCAGTGATGGATATTGGGCCCTGGGCACTCCAGGGTTTAAACTGAAGCACCCAGATCTTAAGCAATTAGTGACACTCCCCCTCATCATGATGGACCTCGAGGCACTTTGCAGGGCTAAGAAGGTCACATGACAGGGCTGTGATATATTCAGCGTTGCAGAGTTCAGTGCAGGCGGCCAGGCGCCTGCGCATCCAGTGCATGTATATCGCTTGGCTGCCTGACCTTGACACGAAAAGTGCCTGTCAAGCTGACCATTGCTCAGCCTGAAAATCACTCTACATGTTGGCAAAAAAGGTCAAGGGGTGTGCCCCTTCTCCCTTAAAGACTGGCCGCTGCTGTAAAAGGGGCCAATGTTTGCAAATTGTGGTAGTTTGAACTGCCAAAGACACACTGCTTAAGTGTGTTGCAAGATATGTAATTCTGCATAGATCTGAGCTAGCTGCACGAAATGTTTCTTTTAATATTGGGGAAATCAAGAGTAAAATCAGCCCAGCAGACCATAAAACATGCCCAAAAACAGCCAAAAAACGGCCCATACATTGAACTGTCAGGCCAGTCCATCAGGCACTGCCTGAGTGTCCTATAGGCCAGTCTAACTAACTCTGAGGTGGCCACAGGGCAGAGTCTAGAAAATGTGCCCTTCGAGAGGGTGAGCAAAGTTTGCCAACCTGACCAAGGCAAAGATTATTCACTAGAGAAATTCCCTGCAGCTAAAAGTCCTACCCAACAACTGTGGAATTTTATGCAAGGAACTAACTTCAGAGTTATACAATTGAGGGCTGTCCTTTCCCATTCCTGGCATCAGGAAAATGTCAGAATTGCTGCATTTCTCCATTCCCCAGATGCCAGAAGTCCTGCTTTTAGGATGGGTCCTTCAGTGGGCGGGAAGTGCAGCCAGTCACTGTCCATTCCCTACCTGATGCCCTGTCCTAAAAAATGCCTTCCAGCTTGCAGGAAATGGATAGTGAGTGGCATGATGTGCAGCCGCGGTCAGTGCAGGTAAGAGCGGTGGGGTGGTGGGGCCGGGTGTGGGGTGATTTTGAGGGGCGATGACGAGGGAAAATTAAATAAACAATTAATTTTCCCTCGTCATTGTCTGTCAATATCCCCCCCACTGGGGGACTGTTCTTATCTGCACCGGCCATGGCTGGTGCTGTATGACAGCGGATCAGCTCATTGCTCTATGTGGTAGGTAGAACTTTCTCAAACATCGCAAAGGACATTATTTTTTTCACTAAAAAAAGAAAAACTCAGGGAGCCAGAAACTTCACTAAAAAAACCTGATATGCTCCAAAGATTGGAATTCGTACATCCCCCATTATAGCCTTTGAAAAGTGCTTGCGTCACACTAGATTCCCATACATCTCACAGCTACCTTTTTGGCCAACTAAACCTTCTATGTTATTAAAAACCATTTGTCACATCAATCTACTTATCTCCATTCACCTGAGTAATCTCATAACTCCAGGAAGCCTGACTGACTTTTCAACTGGCCAGAAAACTAGCAGAAGTCATAGAAGCTTAAATTATAACTAGTGTAGCTGAGGAAAACATACAAAAGGTGCGCCATAAACACCCACACCGCATTAAACAAGTTCAGGCGCCTAACCCCACACTGAGGTGTTTCTCTCCTCAGCGAAATTTGGAAAAAAGAAGTTCATCTCGTGCATTCGACGAAATGTATTTAAAATACCAAATGTGCATGAAGCAAACGTATTTATAAGACCACTTAAAAATATTATATATTTTATTGTATTGTTTTCTATTTTACAGCACACGCTCTAAAGGAAATTTGATCAGCAGTCATAGGTTTTAAATTACAGGTAGTTCAATTCATTAGCTTATTCAGTTTGACTTTGACCATTATTTGTATTGCAGAAGGCATAAAGTATCTCTCTTTGCTTACACTTTCCATTATTTTTCATTTTCACATCTTGTCTCTCCCTATTAGATTCTCCCTCATCGACACCCAATGTTGCCATAGCCATCCCGGATGGCTACAAGATCACCTGCAGGGACCGCACCAACAGACCGGGAGGAGGAATCGCCATCGTCCACAGAAATACCCTAAGAATCTCAACCAACACTGAAGACACCCTCAGCACCGCTTAACACCTGCACTTACAGATCCACATCGATCCCAACACCACCAATAGAGGAATCCTCGTGTACAGACCCCCGACCCCGGCCACAGTTCAGCGACTCCATCACAGACGCGATCAGCTCGCACGCCTTGACCTCCACAGACTCTATCCTGCTCCGAGACCTGAACTTCCACCTTGAGAACACCAACGACAGCAATTCCACCACACTGCTGGACCACCTCGCCAACCTCAGCCTCAAACAGCTTGTCACGACACCCACCCACTCCGCCAGACATACGCTTGACCCCAATTTCTCTGCCAGCAGCCACGTCACCTTCAGCCACACCACAGAACTCCACTGGACCGACCACCGCTGCATCCACTTCTCCTTCGAGAAAACCACTGCACACAACCAACAGCAAAGAATCCCCGACCACAGCTGGAACAAGGTCACCAAAGACCAGCTAATCACCACCCTCGCCCAAGATCCAACAACCGACCACACCGACACAGGCACAGCCACTCACAACCTCAGGCAATGGATCAACGACTGCACCAACACTCTCACCTCCATCAAGAAACCCTCAAACAGACACACCGACAGAAGGGCCATCTGGTTCACCGCCGACCTCCAGGCATCCAAGCAGGCCTGCCGAAGACTAGAGAAGAAAGGGCGCCACGAGCAAACACCGGACAACCATACAGCCCCCAAGGACGCCAGCCGCATACACCACCAATTCATTCGAACCGCCAAAAGGACCTCCTTCAAGGAACACATCAAGAACAACGCACACAACAGCAAAGAGCTCTTCAACATCGTGAAGGACCTCGCCAACCCCAGCTCCAGCTCCAACGACATCCCGCCACCACAATACCTCTGTGTCTCTCTAGCCACCTTCTTCCACTGCAAGATCGTAGACTTCCACGACAGCTTCAACACCCATAACCCCAACAGCCGCCGACACCCTAGACTCACCACCCCCCAGTCACACCGGCTGCCTGATCTCCTGGAATCACATCAACGACGAAGACACCATCAAGACCATGAACACCATCCACCCTGGCTCACCATCAGACCCCTGCCCCTACCACATCTTCAACAAAGCGAACTCCATCATCGCACCCCAACTCCCAAAGATCTTTAACAGCCCATTTGAGACTGCCACCTTCCCGGAAAGCTGGAAACACGCAGAGATCAACACCCTACTCAAGAAACCTAGAGCAGACCCAAAGGATCTCAAGATGTTATGGCCCATCTCCCTGCTCCCGTTCTGGGCAAAAGTCATCGAGAAGATCGTCAACAGACAACTGACCCAGTTCCTTGAAGAGAACAACATCATGGACTCATCCCATCCCTGATTCCACAGCAACCACAGCACCAAAACAGCCCTCATCGCCGCCACAGACGACATCAAGACCCTGCTGGACAATGGCGATGCAGCGTCCCTCATCCTCCTGGACCTCTCGGCCGCCTTTGACACCGTCTGCCACCACTCCCTACCCACATGCCTCTACAACGTAGGGATCAGCGACAAAGCCCTGGACTAGATCACCTCCTTCCTCACCGACAGAACCCAGAGAGTCCGCCTCCCGCCATTCAGATCTGAAGCCACCAAGATCACCTGCGGTGTACACCAAGGATCATCCCTCAGCCCGACCCTCTTCAATGTCTACATGACACTGCTCGCCAACATCGTCCGATCGCACAACCTCAACATCATCTCATATGCCGACGACACCCAGCTGATCCTCTTTTTCACTAAAGACCCCGCCACCGCCAAAACCAACTTCCACGAAGGAATGAAGGCCGTCGCCAAATGGATGTAGAGTAGTCGCCAAAAACTGAAAATGGACAAGACGGAGGTCCTCATCCTCGGCTCCACCCCTCTGCCTAGGACAACTCCTGGTGGCCAACCTCACTGGGAACTGCGCCAACACCCACTGACCACTCACTCAACCTGGGGCTCATCCTGGACTCATCTCTGTCAATGACCCAGCAAGTCAAAGCCTCCTCCTGCTTCAACACACTCCATTCGCCCACCCACCCTTCGCAAGATCTACAGATTGATCCTCACCGGAACCTGAAGGATGGTCACTCAGGCCCTCGTCACCAGCAGGCTGGACTACGGCAACGCCCTCTACACGGGAACCAGGACCAAACTCCAGAAGAGATTCCAATGCATACAGAACGCCTCTGCATGCCTCATCCTCGACATCCCCCGCCACAGCCACATCACTGTCCACCTGAGGGACCTGAACTGACTTTCTGTCAACAAGATGGATCACCTTCAAGCTCCTCACCCATGCTCACAAAGCACTCCACGATGCCTGACCAGCATACCTCAACAATCGACTCACCTTCGATACCCTTCACCGCCAGCTCCGCTGACCTCACCCTCAACACTGTTCCACGCATCCACCGAACAACCACCGGCGGCAGATCCTTCTCCCACCTCGCCGTCAAGACATGTAACACCCTCCCCATCCACCTGCGACAGACCCAGGACCTGCTGACCATCAGGAGACTTCTCAAGACCTGGTTGTTCGAACAGTAACAGCCCTCCCCACCCCCCTCAGCGCCTCGAGACCCGTAGCGCACTCAACAAATGTCTGATTGATTGATTGATGTAAGATAAAAAAGTGGCAAGATGAAAACATGATTAAAAAATACATCAGAAATACAAATTCAGACCTTCAGGTTAGCCAGATCTTACAGGCCCATGAAAGCAAGAATAATTTAATTATCTCAGTTAAAAGTAGTGTGATAAAGGAGCACAAATCTGTCAATCTAGATCACTAAGTGCCTCCGTAGGGTTCAATACATTTTGAGCAGCAAAAAGGTGTCATGTCATTAAAGGAAATGTTGTCAAAACAACAGAAATATGTGTGCGCTTGAAATAGTTTGCAAATTCACTATTTTCTCCTGAAACATCCACCTTTCAACTTCAGTATATGAACATTTTATGCACGATTGAAACGGACTGAAATTGTTCGAAAATGTCATTCTTGTCCCATATAAAAGATTTAACATTCAGAAAACTATCACATATTGGTCTCAGAAAACTCTAGTTTGTCCACAAACAGCATGTCACACGCGTGTATAGCAAATTCTCATTATATGCAGTAATTTTGTGCCTGCATAACTTTCATTTTGGTAAATACAAATAGGCTATTCTATGCCATGTATAGCCCCTTGTATCACCAACATCTGCTAGTCATTGCGTCATGTGAGCAGGCCGCCCCTTTGGTGGCACACCGTGACCACTCTTACTGCATGAACAAGTGGCTTGAGTTTCAAGTTCAAGTTTCATTTAGAACTTCTCATGTTAGTACAAAGATAAAAAAGGTTTTAAAAATGTATAAAATTTATAACATACTAGTTCATTCAGGGGAGATTTGCATACTATAATCAATTCCTTTACGGTGGTAATACGGCATCTGACATATATGGGGTACAGATGTTTTGCCCTTGCCGCTACTACTTTTGGATTGGGACAGGTGAACAGTAGATGCTCTAAGTCTTGCTCCCCGCCATTACATAGGCTGCATAATTTGGTTTCGTTTGGATGCCATTTCGCTGTTATAGTTTGGACGGGTAAAATGCCCAGCCGAAGGAGGATGATTGATCTCCTAGCGCCATGCGTGAGATTAAAATCTATATATTTCTGCATTTTCTTGAGTACCACTGTTTCCGTAATGTTTTATATAAAGTGGCTTGAGGTTTACATCAAGGCACCTGGCTATGCAAGCACAGTCTATCCTCCTAGACATACAGCCTTGCTCTCTCCCGGCTGGGCGTGTCCTTCTCTGCAACCGTACAGAACACATGCACACTGCACTGCCGCCTGTCGGAGGCGGCCGCTCCGCTAAGACGGAGGAGCGTCCCTCCACTGCTCTCAGAGTAGCACAAAGGAAAAATAAAATAGTAGTAACAGAATATTATGATTTTATTTCTAGTATGTAGCTTGGAGCCCGTTTAGGGTGGGGAAGGACTGGGCTCGCGTCCGAGGGAGGAGGAATGGACAATGGCGGTTTGGCACTTAGCATGACAGCCTGGGTGGAGAACTTGCACAGGCTCCCTGTCTGAGCGCAGAAGCAGGCCACTCAGATCAATCACGATGCAGCTTTCATGCCGGTGGTAGCAGCATTGTGATTGGCTAGGGGAGTCTGGGAGCCTGGTTCCTGCCAGGAGCCAGGAAAGCAGGGAGGACGAAGGCTGTGTCTGGCGACCATTAGGTTAGTCTTCTTTTTTTCTAACCCCCTCCACCCCGAACCCCTGCCACCATTCCTTACCAGCCGCCACTGCCGCCTATGTGCCACTAAAGGACCCCAACTGCAGCAGCACAATGCAGCCCTCTCACCAGGCTGCCCAGAAGTGCAGCCCACCACTGGGAGATATTCTGAGATGATTGTGAAGCTCAGCTCTCTCATAAACACATGCCTTTTGCCCACCCACCCAAATGTGCTGCGTAGCAGGCAATGTTTGCTTAAACGTGTGACATGCTGTAAAATGTCATCATGCACCCAGGGGTGCGGTACACCAGAAAATAATAGAAAGGGCTGTGTTCAACATGGAAAACCTTCACAGGTTTTTGCAAAAACAATTTAAAATCCCTGATGAAGAACAATAGGGATACATGCAATTGATGCTAAAAGGGCTGAGCATAAACAAAAATTTTCACTTTATTGTTTACTACTATTGTTAAGTATTCAGTGGTGCAAGGTGAACGGGCTGACGGTTCAGTGAGCTATGATGCGCGATAAAGATACACACAATTAAAAAAGTAGGCATTCATTTCTTTAATGATGCCAGTAGCCCATACTTATACTTTTAAAATGTATCTTAAAATATTTGTGCGCTTAGATAATGTCCAAGTTTCGACTCCTAAAGTGTCACAAATTGGACTGGGTCATCCTCAGGCCATAGATAGGGCAGAGCCACATAACAAATGCCTCCATTAGGGTGATTTACATTGCTTCTGCACACAGAGGTTCGGGCATGGTGCTTGCAGGGTCAAAAACTAATGATACAATAGTTTGAGTGCTCCTTACAGAGTAATTGGGTACAGCAGAAGGACACTCATTGGTACAAACTACCAGCCGGTGCTCTTCGGAGGAGCACCAGCCCGCTGCTCTTCGAGCAGTGGAAAAAGGAAAAATAAAATTAAAATAACACTATTATCATTTTATTTTTCTGTAGTGAGGCAGATTTATGGGGTGGGCCGGGACTGGGCTGTTGTCACAGCCAGCAGGGGAAAAGTTGTTGGGGCACTTAAGTGCGCATGACAGTTTGCCTGGCCGTCTTAGACTAGCAAAACAGTCATGCGCACTTTGCATGTTCTCAACTCTCCGTATTGTACAGCCTGGGTGGAGAACATGCACAGGCTCATAATCCCCATCTGAGCCCCTAACCATGGTGCTCAGATCAATCATGACTCTGCTGTCATAGTGACAGCAGCATCGTAATTGGCTTAGGGGAGCCTGTGTGTGCGTCTTGCTTTCGGAAGGAACAGACAAGGACGGAAACGGGGCGAGGCAGCGGTCGGCAGCAAGGTAAGTCACTTTTCATTTATTTTTCTATCCCCCTGCCCCATCCGTACTCCTTGGTGGCAGCCGCCACTGCAATCTACAGCCAAATTTTCCTGAATGAATAATCATATTAGCGCTGCTCCTCATAGCATTGATCAGAGTAGCTGCACACTGCTCTGCCAGTTTCCACATGGCATGCTGGTTTGCCCTGCCATTCTAAATGTAATCCAACAATACTGGAAAATGACATCATCAGCGAAGGTATGCCATGCACACAGTGCTATTGTTTGCCTTGGTGTGCTGCTTACATGACAATAATCATGGGACTCATGCGTACCACAGCCATCATGCTTTCCTTCTAAACACACACTCACAAATGGACACAGATTTGACCACAAAATATCCTTTCATCCTTAAGGAACTAGTTCTTACAGGCAGAGCACTGTCTCTTTCGACACTGCAGATGTTACTCATTCCGATCTTCCCGGTGGGGGCCCAATGGAAATACATCTGAAAGAAATCAGTGATTCCTGTTGACTAGGGTCTGTATTGAAGACCTTTCATTCACAAAAATGATATGACAGATGAGAGAGCGCAATTTGAATAAAAAGTATATCCGGACCATATTCACAAGCATATCGCATAAACGTGGAATCTATAACGTGAAGTTAACACTTGTAGCGTAAAGTTAGCCGATGTAAACAATGTAATAGGAAATGTATCTGTATCTATTCTATAAAGTATTAGAATTAGAGAGGCCCGTATACATAGTGGGCTAATATAGAAATGTATAGAAATGCTTACGAACAGCAGAACGTGCAAAACTGAATACACGTGTGTAATCATGAAACAGAGAAAGCGGCGAGAAAATGTAAAGCGAAGAAATGTGCAGAGCATATATATATATAACTGTGTAACGAACGAGAATATAACTTTATATTCTATATAAAATGTATTCACTTATAAGCAAACGATTTGCTAAATGCGATTATATATAAATGTGTGTTAAAGGTTATACTGTGTAGAAGCTTTTGTAGGAATGTTAGAAAAGGTTTAGGTCATATGTGATTTTAACCTAACTGACCAAGAGTTCGCAGGAGTGTAGTCCGCTGTATGTAATTTAGTGGGCTCACCGGAGTCGTGAATAGCCTTGATCTGAATGTGCGAGACAAGAGTCTAAGGTCTTGCTAGATTTAAGGTGACAATGCTGGACGAAGTTTATGGCCTAAACGTGATAAGAGACGCTTGGAATTTGAGTCTTGTTTAGAAACGACCGTTCACAGGACCAAGCGAGGTTACGAATACAGCCGTAAAGAACTAAAGGTCTGTTGAGGTGATAGACTTTTGCTCCGAAAGTGTCAAATGAAATGTCAAATGAAGTCACCAGAAAGAAGACGAAGATGGCGTCTAAGGAGAAGGGTCAACTTAACGGACGACGTGAAGAGATGAAGCCATGGAAAGAGCAAAGAAATGACATCATGGGGAAAGTACGTGGTGGGCGTTGAAGAGGCGTTCCACCCATACTGTGATTGTGTATTTAGGGACAGCACCCCGGGGAGAAGATAGCACAGATGGCCTGATAGAAAGTTAGCAGGAGCTCAGAGCAGATGGTCTGAGGAGCGAGCGCTGAGAGAGATCAGAGCGCAAGAGAACAGTAGGCCGAGGACCCTTAGAGAGCGGATGGGTAGGCAGAGAGGGTACTGCTTCTCGATAGAAATTACCATTAGGGGTTAAGAGAGTTTGAACTTCTTTGGAAGTCAAACTGCTGACACCTTTTTTAGGTAAGGAACTTGCGAAGTAGGGATGTCACCTAGTACAGAGTAGGGACAGAATTAACTTGTTTATTCTTTTTGTAGATGACGCAACGGGACCACATTGTGTTGATGCTTTTAATCTGTTGGTTCTTGAATTGACTTTAATTGTATTCTTTTGTATACTTATTGAAACTTATCCTGAGAGGATTGTATATGCACTTAATTCTGATTTTATATAAAACTTTTAAAACTTCATCAGTTGTAAGTGGTCCTTCAGAGTTGCGTCAGTTTATGGGGTTAATTTAACCTATGCGGGGTTTGTCTTTTACTCAATGACAGAAAATAACCGATCCAAATTGATGAATGAGATTAGTATCTAAGTGATTAAAAAGGGTATCAAAATCTCATTCCCCGCACAGACAAGTCTGGGCTTACAGTAACTAGTGCTGTTACAGTCCCATTACTGTGTGTGAGTGCAGCCCATCTTAGCACTGAGATAGCCAAGTGCACCACAGTTGTACAAGAGTGTGACAACCTATTCGTAAAGTATTTAAAACACACTCACTGAGTAGGGCTCCATCCCCAAGCCTATTGTGGGCCCCAGGGACCCCTTGCTCCGGGAGCAGGCATATTATTGAAGGGGATGGGGATGCATGGTCCCCCTCCCTGAGCCATTTTTGGACCCGGGAACCCCATCCTCCGGGGTCCAATGTATTAATTGAGGGGGGCATGCCCTCAACCCTCCAAGGGCCCAAGAAGACCCCGGGGATTCTATCACCTGGGGCCTAATTCAACCTGAAAGGGGAGGGGGGCTGTGCTTCCCTCCTCCCTGAGCCTAAAGATGCCCCAGGGATCCTATCTCCCGGGTCCAAATTCAAACTGTAAGGGCGGGCATGGCCCTCCTCCCTGAGCCTTAGAAGGCCCTGGGAACCTGATCCACCAGGGCCATATTAAAAAATAAAGAGGAGAGGGTCCACATGGCCCCTCTCCCCAAGCCTTAAGGAGGCCCTGGGGACCACATCTCTCATGGTCGTACCTTAAATTAAAAGGGTGGTAAGCCACAAGCCCTCTTCACTGAGCCTTTAATGGCCCTGGGGACTCCATCCTTCTGGGCTGGCTCACTTACTGTGTCCCAGTGAGCCCACCGCGGTACACAGTAGTTTCCTGCTGGCACTACCACAGGCAGGGAAATGTGTTTGCTTCCATCTGGTTGAAGGATTTTAAAATCTCTGTTCCCAGCTGGTGTGAGATTTTAAAATGCTCCCACCGGCTGGGAGCAGACTGGTGTTCTGTTTCCTTGTCCGCACTAATGTGAGCAGGGAAACAAAACACATCTTACTCCCGCCCAAGGGAGCAGCATAAATAACAGCTACCTCTGGATGGGAAAAATGCAGGCTCCTGCACCATGCGCCGGCTGGGCGATCTGGTGCCCTGGGACACCCACCGCAGCTTTCAACGTGTGCTTGCTGGGTGCCCTCGTTGGGCATTGGGGCATCCACCTATTTATTATACAAATCACGGGGGATGGGGTCCTCGGGCCAAAACAGGCTCGAGGTGGGGGATGAGCGGCCCCTTTCCCCTTTTAAAAAATGCCTGGCCCTCGGGATTGGGATCCCCGCGGCCAAATAAGGCTTGGGGAGGGGGACTGCATGGCTCCCCTCCCTTTTTTTATCGAATATGGCCTGCAATGGGTTTCCTCTGACTATTGGGGCTCGGGAAAGAAGCCAGATGGCCCCTCCCCTTTTTTTGTATTTGGCCTCAGGAGATTGAGTCCTCAGGCCTATTAGGGCTCCGGGAGAGGGGATGCATAGCCAATCCTCTTAGATTTTGGCCCCAGTGGGATGGGGTCCCCCGGGTCCAAGAAGCTTCAGGGAGGAGGCTGCATGCCATTCCTGTTTAATTGTATTTGGTCTTGGTTTGGGCGTTTTAAAGCTTGGTGGGAATGCATGTCTATCTCCCCTTAATGTGCATGTTTTGGCCTCAGAGTTGCGGTTCCTGGGGTTTAAAACCCAACTCTTCACTGTGCACGCCAAAGGCTGTTCATGGCATGGTGTAGGCAGCCTGCTGGGGGGTAAAACCACAGGATCTGGTGGCAGACTAAGCCCTGTGGCCAACCATTCGCTGCGCTCATCCATAGGCTGTGCGCAGCATTTGATAGGCTGCCTGCGGGTAGGTTGACGTAGGGCCTGGCTGCAAGGAAGGCCCTGTGCGCAGCCAGGCCCTGTAGCCAAACTCACACCATGCATGACCATAAGCTGTGCACAGCGTGGGGTTGGCTGTACGTGCGGTAATAAAATATTACTTACATTAAAAAAACTAGAAATTCATTGAAAAAAACAAAGGTTAAAGGTGTTGATGAAAAAGATTTGTTTTTGTTTTAAAACAATCTTAGAAATTCATTGAAAAACAACATTTAAAGTGATATTATAGTTAGCTGAATATCTCAGTGACAACATTAATGTTTTGAAGTAAAGAAAACAGATTATAGTTAGCAGAGTACCCCTGTCACACACTGCTTAATACCTCACATATTAATCACTCATGACATATTCTATGACATAATTTATGACATCACTGATGACATCTCAAAGGAGATCATTAATGAGATCACTGATGACATCATCCAAGCTTCTTTTGCACACACTGTTCTATAAACGAGAATGGCATTAGCGGTCTGATACTAAGTACGAAATAGATGATAATAATATAAAGCATCTCTAATGCCATCATATATACAACCCTCTTAAGTGAACCAATCTTGTGTTATGTGCAACATTGACCCTAAACCATACACTTAATAAGTAGCAGAATTCATGTTGAGTATCAACCACAGATGGAAGGGTAACTCTTACTGTACATAGTATTGAATCTGTATACACTGTTCAGAGAAAACCATGGGGCTTATTTACTAGAGGCCTGTGCCGCTGGACCGTCACTTTTTAGGGCGCTCTGGTATTACAGGCCTCTCAATAATATCTATGAGGCAATGAAAAGCCACCCTGCAAGGCTTTGCATGGCCTTATAGATATGGAGTAAGGCGAGGCAGCTCCTCGTCAAGGAGGTGTTCCATGGGAGTTGCGGTGGGTGTTCCCATGCAACACCCATGGATTTTGACGCTGCCCCAGATCTACAAAATCATGTAAACCCGGGGCAGCGCCAAAACCATATACCTCCCAGGAGAAGGCATAAGGAGGAGAAATATTGTCAATTCTTCTTATTGTTTCCTCTATCTACATGTGCTGCATTTTGTAGCACACATAGAACAAGGTAACGGCCTCTATGGATTGTTTTGTGCAGGAAGGTGCCCTTCCCTCAAAAATACAATCCTGTCTCCTTGTTAAACACAGACTGACAGGAATCACTAAATGACCCATTCCACTGCACAGTTGTCCCTCAAGTTAACCCTTTTCTCAGTAAGCCTAATAACCACACACTGCAAAGGTCCTGTGTGGCGAAGTGCAAAATCAAGGTAAGAATGCCCTTTTACCATAGTGCCTTGAAACTGTCTCTAGCCCTATTCATCTCCATCTGCTCTCCTGCCTGGAAAATGGCAGGTGTCTTCTCACTTCACAAGCAGCACCATGCTGCTTCCAGAAAGATGCAACCCATGTGCAAAGTAGTAGCTTCAATTGTAGGCAGAGCTGAAGTGAAAATATGAATATTGGGCCACACTTTGCTAGCTACATCGAACCCCCAGGTTACTGCATTTTTTTCTTGTTTTAACTGCAACCTCAATCATCTTGGAAGTAACCTGGACACGCATCTTCTCCCCTCTAGTCATCCTGCAACACTTATGAGAATTTTGACGTAAACACTTCATTAATTTAAATCCTCTAAATGCTCTTCCGTTAGCAGTCAGTGTTTCTCTTCACTGGTTCTCCAGTTATACAGAAATGACACAAGACTTACTGACTATATAGAATTTTGTTACTACAATATACAGAAATACTAATTTATTGTACTTGCAAACAACAGCTTTTGTTCTGTGTGAGAAATTGTGATAAACGTGCGCAATAGATGCCAATGAGGGAACGGCATATAGAGCTCTCAAAACACTTAGCAGGTGCTACATGGTGGTGTTTTCAGAATTAGATCATTTGCACATTCATTGTTCGGTATCCTGCATGACATTCACTGCAACAATGTTGCTGTCGGCAAGCTTTGTAGATGTCTTTGCAGATAGGGCAGTGATGAAATGCTTATAGACAATTTCACCCACATAAGTGAGCCAAATGTAGCGAGAGACAAAGATTGGGGAAAGGCATAAGTCCTAAAATCCCATACTGTTGTGAGAGGTGATCTGAAGCAAAGAATGGATGGAGACTACCTCTGTAGGTGATGCCAACATGGAGAGACCTCAACTAAAATTTCGCTCCTGGATTAAATCCTTCCAGACATGCCAAAGATGGGCACAGGCTCAGAGATTAATTTTTTTCTTATTCTGAGTTAATTCTATATCTTTGGAAGGTGCATTGCTGTTGACCATACCATGGGTACAATGTAGGCCGTCCACTTTATGAATTAACGCTTATAAACCAACCATTTACTTGAAATATCAGTCTTCTAGTTAATACACGTTCAGAGGACGGCTTTGGTGGTTAAGAACTGTGCTGTCCTGCAATATTCAACAACCTCGTGGTTTTAGGAATTGCCTGCTGCCCACCACTTGTCTGTGCGGAGGAATCAAGAGACTGAGTAGGATTTTAATCCGAAAAATATGAAACTGAGTGTGTACTAAGCTAAACGAAAACTTTGTGGAGCTAAAATGAGACAGAAATAAAGCAAATAAATACATAAAATGAAAAAAAAAAAAAAAATACAATCCTGTCAACAACATTGACACCCTTCCACCATGGTGCAAGGATGCCTGCATTGGCACTAGCCATAAAATTGAGCACAGGTAGAAAGTACAGGAATGCACTGTACCTCGTAAATATGGTGCATTCCTGCCCTTTCAAATTGGCATAGGGCAGTGCAAAAATAGAATTACGGCACTGTTCTACACCAGTTTTTTGTAAATGAAGTTCCAAGTTCCTCTAGATACCAGGCTTCTGTAACATAACTAATGCCCTACTGTGAACAGCCTTTATCTTTATCAAAGCCATCACAGCCACCAAACGTTCATTGAGAAATTTAGGTTATATGATTAAAAAAGTATTTTTTGTAAACAGGGTTTACTCTATGGAGAGAGCTTGCACTGTAGCACAATTTTTTAAAGCTGTGAAAAGCACCACAGAGTACTTACTAAGAGCAGTGTCCACTCGATGCAAAACCTGTCCGAAGAGAGACCATTTAATTAAAATAACCAAGGTCGGAAGATGCTAAAGATCACACTACTTTCAGCCTTCATAATGTGGTGAATACGTTACAGGTAGTTCATCATCAGAAACAAATCACGCACATGTACCTATGTCTTCTATGTTATGTAGAAATTATCATGCATAGACAATCCTATCTAATACCTCAAGGTTGCTTACAAATTTTACAATGTCGGAGTGTTTAAAACTTTTTCTGCTGAACCACAAAACTTGTGTGGAACATAATGGATAGCAGTTGTCAACTGTCACCTGCACACATAGTTACACTTCAATGCAAAGATTTATAACATGTTCAATACCTCTACACACCTATGGTACATTAGCAGCACATGTGATCTGTTGTAAACATTTACACCCATTCGCTGGGCACAGGCTTCACAAAATAAGGTAGAGTAGTAATATGATAGTTGCTCATCACAGTGTATACTATAAAGCAAGCAAACGCACACGTTGAATGATGTGTCATGAGGGAAGTCATCAAAGTTGTAATTTGAGATGTCATCATGCATGTCATAAATGATGTCACATAACATGTCAAGAGTGATGCAATATGTGTGGCCAAAAGCAGTGCATGGTGGGCGCAAGTTATAGCAAGCTCAGAAAACTATGATTGGTGAATTTCTGTGTTTTTTTTAATGTTCAAAATCTTAAAGTTGTCACTAAGATAATCAACTAACTATACCATCACTTTTACTTTGGTTTTATTCTGTGAATTTAGATAGATAGACAAACAGACAGACAGACAGACAGTCAGACAGACAGACAGTCAGGCAGGCAGGCAGAAGGGCAAACAGACAGATTGATTTCTTTTGTTAATGCCATGGCATTCAAAATAATTTTTGCCCAATAGCACACATTATTTAGGGCAACTGTACTAATGATCGCTCATTCACATATTTGTCACTACAGTGCAAAGGTCAAGTTTGAGTTTATATTTGAAAAACATTTGCATGCACCAATAACTTTACACAAAGAAGCAACTTTTCTAATAGTCACAATGCCTCTTCAATGCCATTCTATCTTACTGCACAAACTTAACCCTTTGAATCTTGTTTTTTGTGGTAAAACAAATGAACTTGAAAAATGCCCTGGAATAACTACATATGTAAGCATATTGTGACCTTGACAAAGCCCTGCCAAATTGTCCATCTAAAAGGTTTTCTTCTGATACTCCAAGTTCAAGCCTTGTAGAAACAGCACTGACACCAAACATAAACGGCAAAACCCTTTAACATCCAAAAACACCTCTCATGTAACACAGCTTATTGTGTGTACAGTCTCAAGTGCAGTTGCAATAAGTGCTATATTGGAAATACAGTACATAAAGCAAAACATCTTGTACTAGAACACATCAGGGCCATTTTACACAATAATAGACAATACCTGTGCCCCGACATTTTCAACAACCCCATGCTAGTGACAACAACAGTTATAGACTCCATGGCCCCAACATCAGAGGTGACGATAGAGTTACGAACCTATGCCATGTGGAATCAAGCTACGTTATGCAATGCAATACGATGATACCAACAGGGCTTAACTCAGATGAAGAATTAGCTGTACTTTTAGGATAATCTAGAATTAGATAGATAGATGATGACTCTTGCTGCCTTATAATAAACTCATTGTCCCGTGAGCAAGGGGAAGTGTACCCCGGAGCGCGTTGGGCATCTTAGCTGCAGTCATTACCTTCCACCTGCAATATTCACACAGCTCGTGTGTTTCGTGTTCGGAGTGTTTGTGAACACGGTGTGTCCTTGGATATGTTTTACGGGAGTTTCCATCCAAAAAGCATTTTTAATGTTTCCTAATAACGTTAGCATCATTGAAAGAATCTGGATGGAATTTTCCACTGTGAAAGTTGAAGAAATTGATGTACATAGACAGCATTCATTCCCCTTCTTCTCCCACTCCTCTCCCTGTGAGCACCGTGAATACCGTAAATTATTGACCTATCACTCTGCCAGTAAGAGCCCATACCTATATGCATATGCACAGCCATTCTAGGCACCACGGCCTTTTTACCCATTGGAATCCCCGGCTTCCCCCCCTGCGCGTATCTTACACCCCCTCTCTCTCTCATGCATAAACCATGAAACCCTCTCCCTCTGCGCGACCCTGCTGTGAAAGGCAACTCTCCTGCTTGACCCGCACAAAACCCCCCCATTCCCTCTTGAAGAGGCACCCTTCGCCTTAGCTGACATAGCCCTCCCCAGCTGCACCTGATTGCCCCCGCTCTCTCGTGTACGGGTCATAAGATCTCTCTCTCTTGCTCTCTCTATGTGACTCTGTCCCCGTGTCCACCCTGGCTCCCCCTCCCTTCTCCCCGCATGGGCAAGTCATAAACCTTCTTCTTCTGCAAGGCCCTGTCCTTGAGAGTCACGGCCGTGCCTGACCAACACCTCCTTCCCTTCCATGAATGCCCCTCTGTTGACAAGCCTTCCTTCAGCGCTCGATTGTCCACGCGGCATGAATACCACTCCTTTGATGACCCCTTCCCCCGAGCCCGGCTGACCACACATGTCCGAGGCCATCGCCTAAGCCAGGAGATACCATTTACTGCCCTTATTGTATGAAGTCACTCCTCTTCAAAGGACTCACTATTGATCCTGGCCACCCCACCCCCTGGCTATGATTAGGCGCGCACATTCTACACTGTTGATGAAACACTCAGCTGCGTGATTGCCCTCCCCTCTTATCAGCAGGTCAAGGGTCCCTATTGTGAACACATGTGGGGTAGGATTGACACGAGGATTATAGGGATGTCTTTTCCTTTGCGTCATACTGTCCTGATTGTACTCTCAAGTGTTTTGTAAGATATAAAAGCCAGAGTCTCAGCTCACTTGTTAGAGCACCTCCTGAAAGACACCGTGTTTCGTGTCCGAAATGACTGGCTCTCCTCATGAGAATTAAACTCTGTTCTTGATTCCTGCTTCCAGCGCCCGTCTCTTTATTTGGTAACTATTCAACATGGGAACTAAGAGGCGGTTTGCGCCAGCAGCCTGGGCATCGATAGAATTATGGGCTCATTTTCCACAATTGGCGTCCCAACGCGGGGTCCATCAGTGACATAAGGTTCGGTAAGAAAGATCCAGACGAAGAAGCGAACATCTAAAATGATCGGAGTATACCTGCCTTGAGAGGGCCCTAGCCCGGCTGCCGATCAAAAGAACTTCGCCAATTCTGAACGGACCTCTCTTGAGTGACCTATTGTCCTGACTGGAATCCCACAGGAATGCTACATGGAGTAAGAGAACGATCGGGCGCTGGAGGAGGAAGTCGAAGAACTGTCCGTATGGTCCGGTCCGGGTAAGATTAAGTAGGGTGTTTTTACGCCTGATTGGTAGGATGGTTTTATCCATCTGATTGATTGATTGATTGTATTGGAACCAGTATGTGTATACTGGCATCGTTGGTATTGGTTCATTTAGCTTTGAATGCTACTTGAAATATTGGTTCTCTTATTGAGAACGAGACATTCTCTGTTTGCAAACAGCGACGAATAGGAACGTCGTCCCTCTTTGCAGATAGAGAAGGGTAGGTAATGCAGACTTTTGTCCCCGTTGTAATCCGTCATGCCTACTTTTCTCCCCACTGATTGTTTTGAAGTCGATTAATAATCGATTGTTGCTCTTTGAGATCTTCCCTGTCCACAAACAGAGACGAATAGGAATATTCTGTTTCCTTTATGGATAGCGAAGGGCAGGTAATGCAGACATTTGTCCCCGTTGTAATCCGTCATGCCTGTTTTTCTCCCCATTGATTGGTTGGTTGCCTGGACATTGTTGTTCCAGGAATTGTTTCGTTTGAGGTATTTTCTATTTGCAAACAACGTGGAATAGAAATATTCTGTCTAGTCTTTGCAAGTAGAAAAGGGTAGGTTATGCCCCTTTGTGAATTCGTCAGTCCTACCCACTCCCCACTGGTTGGTTATTTGGGGGGTAGCTCGCATGGTCCGCCCAGGAGACTACCCTTATGGAGGACATATGCTCTCCACTCATGGGCCATTTAGTAGAAATAGACCGACTGGTCCGTCCAGGAGGCTACCCTAGTAAGTGGAAGTACATCGCTCGGTCTGTCCAGGATGATACCCTAATGAAGGAATATATGTTCCCCTTTTTGATCGATAATCTCGTTCCACCCCGGACCATTTATTGGAGGGAACTCGTCTGGTCCGTCCAGAAGTACCCCCTAGTGAAAAGGACACATAAAAATATGAGGTGATCACCGTTCCCTACTAACAGAAGACTTTAGCTCGAAACACGCCAAGGAAAAGAAAGAAAATAAAAAGAAATCAGGCTAAGTCAGTAACCCCCTGATGAGCTTTTGACTTCACTAAAAATAAGAAACATTAGAAATAGTTCGTAATAAGAAATATAAAATGGCGAAAAAGTTTGACAGCAAAGACAACCACGAGGTAGCTAGGTTTCACTGCCTATTCCTGCTCCCAACATGTCTGCCTCATTGCCCACCACGCCCAAATAACGGTCACACGAAATAGAAACAAATTCAATAGGTACCTACCCCCATTCCCGGAAGCTCCCGAAGTGCAACAGGTCCGCGGTCACGCCCATCCGGAAGGCGAGGCCTCGAGGCACGAGGGGCTCGCCTGGCCACGGTCGGTAGGAGATGATGTTGGGCAGGCGGTCCAAAGAATGACAAGGACCTCTCCATCTCTTCTCTTCTGCCGCCCTGCGGGCCGCGGGGAGAGAGGGGGCTGTCTTGCCTCGGCCACCGACCACCCCTCTCTCTCACCCGATCCGGCTTTCGTCGAAGGCCGAAGCCAAGGCGAGGATGACGGCATTTCTTTGTGCTATAATGGCCGCAACTACACCCAACGCCTGATAGTTGCAAGTAGTCCCGCCACATGCCATCGCCTGCATAGTGACAAGTAGTCCCACCACGTGTCCACCCCTGGACAGTTCCAGGTAGTCCCGCCACATGTCAAGAGAAAAGGGGGGGGGCTGTCTTGCCTCAGCCGCCGACCACCCCCCCCCCCATCTTCAATGGCTGGCACGGCCAATATCGAAGCGACGGAGCCGAGGAACGGCGCGGGGTCGCTGGAAGGGGGAGGCGGCGCGAACGAGCCTCCCCCACCTCCCTCCAGGTGGAGGCTTCCAGCTACACCCCAATGCTCTTACTTAAAGAGGGTCAACATCAAAAGGCGGTCTTTTGCCCGGGGCGGGCACACGCTCCATACCGTCTCTCCTCGACCTTGAAGATTCTATAAGAGCCGGGGGGCCCCCGACCCCTCTGCATGGGTGCCCCCGTCCCCCCTCATTGGGACCCGCGACATCGACACTCCTGCCGGCGCCAGCCTCAGATTGGAAATGGCTAAAATGCAGCCACGGCACAGACTTGTTTAGTTCCGGAGGAACACCAGAATGACCCGGTAGGAAAATTGTTGCCGCCCTCCCCACTCTTTGACTAATGGTCCATATTTGTTAGACTGTTAACCACATAGCACAAAACTTTTTGAACTGCCAACGGAAGGTTCTGGGCCAACCATGCGAGACTAGAGACATTCTGACTGTGCTGGAACTCGCCTGACCCCCACCCAAAATGGCGCCGACACACGAAAACGGAACTTTCGAACTCCCTGTTCACCCGGATTGCTCGAATATTGATGCTCTAAGATATGTATGTATTTCTGGACAAATGAAAGTCGATAAGATGGATAGTGATTATGTGCTTAGAGAAGAAAGCAATACAGATATTGATCATGTGTTTTGAAAATGAACTGATTTAGGGTGGGTACTGATTGAGAATGGGAACAATGAATTGGTGTAATTTAGACAGTGAACGAGCATCTGGATAATGAATTAATTTATTTTTTTGATTGAACACTCGACATGCATCATGCTTGCTCTGTGGTAAAGGTTTTATACGATTTTATTGCACTGCCGCACTTTATGCAATGAACTGCCACCAGCTTTGTTCTTCCTATGTACAGTTCCAATCTGCTCCGTGGCCAGTCCACTGGGTTGTAGGCCTGTATTTATACATCAACACTTTTTATTAAAAGTATTTTGAAAAAGAAAGCATAGTTGTAGCAGTTGCATTAATGAGTTTTGGATGTCTTACTACTGTGAGCAAAGAATAAGTATGATGAAAGATGTAGATCAAAAGGATCAGATATTTAGCAGCTACATTATGTATCACAGGCAGCCAGAAAAGTGTTTTAGACACCCTTAAAAACGACACCGCAGAAATGCCACCTGGCCGCCACCCTTGCACCCAACAAAGAGGGTTACGACCGAGTAACTCATGTAGATACGCGGATCGTCAATGATTATCTATCTGACATTACTGGTCCCTCTGGGCTTAAACGCCGAGATGGTAAAGAAATGCAGTACGTGGAGATAGGTCGAGTATGTGGTAGGTAAAAACATTTACGGACTACTGCATGCTGATGTACTTTGAATGCTGCCCCCCACCCCTTCTTTTCCCTCCCTTCTGCAGGTCACGTCAGAACGTCGGCTGAAATATGGGAGAGCGATGATCGAACCACCGACGAAAAGGGAAGGAGGGAATATGTGCATAGTCCTCATGACGATAAGTTTTTAAAAGACGTAGACTTAAACATGACTGTTCCTCCTTAGAACATAGTGACTGGGAGGATGGACTGACATAGAGACTTGACAGGTACTGAATGACGAAAAAATTGACTAGAAAATGACGCGTTAAATAATGTAACTGGACGTTTGACTAGGTAGGGAAAGGACAAAGAAAAAATATACGGGTAAGGGTTACCACGGCACCACCCATCTGGGAATTAGAAATGTTGCTGATGTTCAAAATGCACTGCCCCCTTTTTTCACACTCTTATAGATGTAGCCAAGCTGTCCGACTGTTCTCCCGATCAATACTTGCCGTTGCCTCAGCCTGGAGAACTTCCCACCAAAGGAAGGAACTGAAAAATGGTTTAAGATCCAACCATGGGTAAATAGCACGACCAGGCTAATTTCTGACCGACCAACTGAGGTGTAAGTATTGGCAATTGAGAACGCTGGCCGACATAACTAGCGAGACGGAAAAAGGTGGAAGGGTAGAAAGAGCTAAGCACATAGATAAATAGGATAGTAAAGATACGTAGGATATAATATGGATTTTGTTGGCCACCTGTTGTTTCCTGTCCTGTCGTGAATGTCTTATATATGTGTAATGCATGTGCCGTCTTCCCTGTCTGAGTTGTGTGTGTGTAATGTACGGATTTATGTCTTCCCTCTGTCTGTATTTGCGTGTTACCTGACCTTTGCTGTTCTGTGTTGTGAGCGCACTAAATGACCTATTTTCGTACACGTCTCTCTCTCTCTCTCTCTCTCTCTCTCTCTCTCTCACCACCCCCTTATCTCTCTCTCTCTCTCTCTCTCTCTCTCTCTCTCTACATGTCATACGTGTACCGAATGGCTCGTTTAGATTGCGGACGACTCTCAATCTCTATGAGAGTCTCCCTATTTTCTCTCCCTCTTTTTGGTAAAATTGTGCCCCACCGGCACCAGTCTGATTTGATACATATTGAACGCGAAGGTGTTCAGCGAAATTGACCGAAACTAAAATGATTGTATCTCGCCATATTACTGCCTCTCCTTTCTGCAAAATTATGAACTTGAATTGGCTGAGAAGGAAAGGACAGGTAAGACGACTAAGGTCCCCCAAACCTGGCCATTTATAGGGGAACTGTATGTCAATGGCACCTTATTTTTCTGTTCTTCAGAGACGAACACCAACGTCTAGATTGACCCCCAATGCCCAGATTGCCCCACCCCCCTTTTTGCACCCAAGCGCGAGCGCCCGAAGCATCCCCGCCCCATTTGATAGACCCCAGCTGCAGTCCCGGATATAAACATGATGACCATGAGTAGCTGTTGACCCTCGAGAAAACCTTGTTTTGCCTGACTCTCGATGATGGCACCCCCGCCCTGTTTGAAAAGGTTAGCCAGTCCTGAAGGGAAATGCTCCGTAATGTTGAATATGATGTAATGCACAGTTGATGGGAATCTCATTTATCCTCACTTGAGTTATAAATAGAACGATGGATAGACCTGCCATAAATTCAGTAGGAATGCTGACACATGCACTGCTTGGTAATGGACCTCTGACTGTGACCAGTGAAGCGTATCTCCCAAATGCGTAGACTTGAGGGAGGAATTCACATGCGTAGATATCTTCTTCTGCCATTTCTCTAAAAACCTTGTCGTGTACCTATTCAAAGATTCACGATCGCCGAAGGAGATGGGTCAGATGTGACGTACTGCCTGACTGCAGATTTTGGGACACGTATGACCTCGACCAAAGGTGGAGCTGCAGAGCAACAAGATACGGGACGAGACCGCAATTTCAACGTGGAAAATGAAAAATGACGGGCCGCCTTGAAGCCCTCCGTCTGCTAACCCACGTGTGCCTGGAGTCTCCGTCCCCCTTCTTTGGGCCCGATTGATGGGCCTGCCTGCTTGTTATCCTTTGCTCCCTTGGTCCCTTTTGTGCGTCCCAGGAACTCTGACCCAACTCCGCTCTCTCTCTCTCTCTCCTATCGACTATTTGAACCACACTCACCCTCTTTTCCACGTGACTTTTTGCCAAAAGGGAAGAACTGCATTCATATGGGAATAGGGTGTTGCCACAGAAATATGGGTGCCGAGCATAAGGCACCGCTGAACGGATTGTTTAGGGAACAGGACTGTGGTCTAACAGCAGAGGACTGACCGCACCCTGCAACGCGTAAGGATAGAACCGAGCTGGACCTATAGCTCCACCGCCGGTGCTCAACAGCGCCAACGAAAGTACCCGGATTAGAGAGCCTACCAGTGATGGCTCGCTGATAAAAAGACACTGTGACGAAGAAATCTTGTGTATTGAACTGAATTCCGCTCTCAACTACCTGGTCAAAACTGTTCATTGGTCACATTTTTAAGTTAGAAAGATTTATGCTATGTAGTGCGTTTAATTGTCAGGAACACAACGAAATGCAATTTCCTATGTGCTGCATTCTGCCCATCACCTCGACTGTCTATGATTGTACGTCAAATGTTAGTATCGACAAAATGCTAATTCATCAGCGATCCCTGTCTATCTGTAAACCCATCAATTGCAAAAATGACTGCTGTTATGTAAAAAGGGGCGACTGTGAAAGTTGAAGAAATTGATGTACATAGACAGCATTCATTCCCCTTCTTCTCCCACTCCTCTCCCTGTGAGCACCGTGAATACCGTAAATTATTGACCTATCACTCTGCCAGTAAGAGCCCATACCTATATGCATATGCACAGCCATTCTAGGCACCACGGCCTTTTTACCCATTGGAATCCCCGGCTTCCCCCCCTGCGCGTATCTTACACCCCCTCTCTCTCTCATGCATAAACCATGAAACCCTCTCCCTCTGCGCGACCCTGCTGTGAAAGGCAACTCTCCTGCTTGACCCGCACAAAACCCCCCCATTCCCTCTTGAAGAGGCACCCTTCGCCTTAGCTGACATAGCCCTCCCCAGCTGCACCTGATTGCCCCCGCTCTCTCGTGTACGGGTCATAAGATCTCTCTCTCTTGCTCTGTCTATGTGACTCTGTCCCCGTGTCCACCCTGGCTCCCCCTCCCTTCTCCCCGCATGGGCAAGTCATAAACCTTCTTCTTCTGCAAGGCCCTGTCCTTGAGAGTCACGGCCGCGCCTGACCAACACCTCCTTCCCTTCCATGAATGCCCCTCTGTTGACAAGCCTTCCTTCAGCGCTCGATTGTCCACGCGGCATGAATACCACTCCTTTGATGACCCCTTCCCCCGAGCCCGGCTGACCACACATGTCCGAGGCCATCGCCTAAGCCAGGAGATACCATTTACTGCCCTTATTGTATGAAGTCACTCCTCTTCAAAGGACTCACTATTGATCCTGGCCACCCCACCCCCTGGCTATGATTAGGCGCGCACATCCTACACTGTTGATGAAACACTCAGCTGCGTGATTGCCCTCCCCTCTTATCAGCAGGTCAAGGGTCCCTATTGTGAACACATGTGGGGTAGGATTGACACGAGGATTATAGGGATGTCTTTTCCTTTGCGTCATACTGTCCTGATTGTACTCTCAAGTGTTTTGTAAGATATAAAAGCCAGAGTCTCAGCTCACTTGTTAGAGCACCTCCTGAAAGACACCGTGTTTCGTGTCCGAAATGACTGGCTCTCCTCATGAGAATTAAACTCTGTTCTTGATTCCTGCTCCCAGCGCCCGTCTCTTTATTTGGTAACTATTCAACATGGGAACTAAGAGGCGGTTTGCGCCAGCAGCCTGGGCATCGATAGAATTATGGGCTCATTTTCCACACCACTTTGAGTACTTCATTATATGCTTCAGGAAGGTCCATGAAGAGGAGGGCAAAAAAATGGGGAGTCCCAAAAGGGGAATTTCCTATTTAAATCCCAATAAAATTCTTTACGCCCGATAAAGAAAAAATGGATGAACACTATTACACAAAATTTGAGATGCAGTAAGAACTTTACTCAATGAAGGGCCATATATATGAAGGCAATTTTGCGATTGCAACACCGAAATTCACAGAATTTCGGCATTTGTGATCGCAAAATAGCTAAGTGGTATGTATGCAAGCAAAACAGCCTCGCAAAATAAGAACTCGCAAATTTGCGATTCCCTATTTTGCAATTGCATTTAAGGAATCGCAAATTGCGATTCCTTAAATGCAATGTATGAGTCCCAGAAAACGTGCAATTTGGCCATAAGGAAGCGCAAATTACCACCAACTTCAAGTTGGTGGTAATTAGCGATTTCTTTGAAAAATGCACATTTTTGCATTTTTCAAAGTGCCATGTGGCACACATACATGCTCCTAGGGCCTGTATGTGTGCCACATGGGCACTCTTGCACATTTCAGGGGTGCAACAGGGTGTCCTTTTGACACCATGATTTACAAGAGGTGAGCGACCCAAAAATACCCTTGAGGGCTTGGGTGATTAAAGTAAAAAGGTAAAGATGCCTTCAAGGGAATTTATTTTGTACGTATTTGATAGCTTAAATTGACTTTAGAAGGGTAAATTAATGATCCTTTTTAGGAACCAATCAGATACAATAAGATTCTAATTCAATACAGAACCTCTATTTTATCAAAACACAACATATAGACAAATATGTTGTTGACTAACAGTCAATCAGGCGAGGCAGTCATCTCAAAAAACTACCCTTAATACAGGGAAACCTACTCTTCGTATTTAACGCAAAGAAGGTGCAGAATACTTCGAATAGACTACAATATCTCTATACAGATCATAATTGACAGCAGACCTGAGGATGGTTTCTACAATTAACTCTTAGGAAACCGAAACGTCGACCGTACATCTTATCTCTGTCTTGTTTTATTCAATGTGATTTGGGATAGGTGTTGTTTTAGGTTCTGTTGAGTCACGTATTAATTTATTTATGTGTGTACCCACAGGCCTAATTTCTGTTTATGTTCTTATCTGTATATGAAGCTGTTCATCTAAAACAATCCTTTGATAAAACTATATTTTTCTAATACACCTTGTGTTTTTGTCTATATGTTGTGTTTTGATAAAATAGAGGTTCTGTATTGAATTAGAATCTTATGGTATCTGATTGGTTCCTAACAAGGATCATTAATTTATCCTTCTAAAGTCAATTTAAGCTATCAAATACGTACAAAATAAATTCCCTTGAAGGCATCTTTACCTTTTTACTTTTGACACCATAGCACCCTTGAAATTGCATTCTCAATTTGCGATTCTCTAATTGAGAATTGCAAATTGAGAATGTCTTCCCATTCATTCCTCTGGGCCTCTAGGACCATAGGAATGAATGGGGAGGTATTCCTTAATTGCGAATTAGAATTTGCGATTCGAAATTAAGGAATATGTAGGATTCGCAAAATTATTTGCAAATCCTACATGCATAGCATTTTGCGATTCTCAAATAGCAATTCTCTAAAAATCGCTATTTGAGAATCGCAAAATGTAACTTTCATACATATGGCCTAAAGCGTTTTTTTTTAGAATGATGAAAACCCTTTCAGTAACTTTTGAGAAATTTGCGATTTAAGAGAGGCTCAAATTGAACGAGTAGGGGTTAAAGCTTAGAAAAGTTTAGAATATCTATGTCGGTAGATCCTCCAAAAGTATCTGACTGACTACCACAACATTGAAAGAAAATGTGATCGACATTACAGGACTCGAGTACTCGGTTCCCCAAGTCCTGAAAAAAAATTGAAAGGGCAAATTAGGAGGAGGGTGAGCATGTCCAGACCTTCAGGCTACGGTGGGGGTGGGTGGTCCCAAAAGGACCACCCTCTATTTAAAATTCAAAAAAGAAATACATTTTCCCACAGGATTTGTAAAGTAATTAAAGTGCCCTCACGAATTAAAAGAAATTAATGATACTATATTCATAATTGTCTTTGACAAGGTGGAAAGTGCAATCTGTTAGATGAATTACATTTTTTATTGCATCTGTTTCAATATGGGAAGAGATCAAGAGACAAAATGACAAGTTCAACCAGAAAAGTGCCTCACACCCACACACTATTTGAGCAGATCACAGTAGTTGCTCCAGTTTGACAGTATTGTTCTTACTCCAGGTCTAGAGTGCTGTACTTAAAAATCTGTTAGGTTTCCTGCGCGAATAATGGTACACAGGGTCTACTGTGCTGTTTTGGAACTCTTTGTATACCTAACAATTGAGACCATCTGTATAACTGGCAACGGCTGATAAGCGGTAAATGAACCCTTCCCTAATTTACGATACAGATGACGTTTTTTATACAATACAGAAAAAGTGTTTACAAACATACACACATTACCCATATATTAAACATACATTAGTACCAATAAAAACATTGTTGACCTTCCAATGACTAGAAATGTTTGTTATTTACTATTAATACTAAAGTATGTGACGTGCATCCGGAAGGGAATACCACCATGTTGCAAAATGAATGGATGTGCTGTTTTGATACCTGATATTTTGAGATTGGAGAGAGTCTGGTGAATTACTAATAAAAGTAAAGGCACTGAAATAGATAGTAATCAAACTTACTTTAACTTAGACCCATATTTTGGTTTAGTTCTGTAATGCTCTAGGGCTCAGTTGCTACACTCAACAAGAAAGAGTCTATTTGCTGGTTTCTTTTCATCCGTGACGTGAACACTTAATTGCAAAACTCACAGTCATGGCAATTGGGGCACTGCTCTCCTTGTTTCCGGACCCTGTTAGGTCTTGCCTACTGACTGCTTTTAGCTGTCTGTTGTGGAAGACCTGTTGTGGACAATAAAAAGTACTTTCAGTGGCCGTTACACCAGCTCCCTTAATACCATTGTTGGTTTCCTCATCAATCTAATTTCTTTGCGTCTCATTCAACAGCTTTTCTTCCTCTTCTTGTGTTTGTCTCTTCCCTCCAGCATAGCTTCTTTACCATCCTATTGATTGTCTTCCACTGCTCACATTCAAGGAAAAAAGTTTTCTTTTTCTTTCAGCACTCAAGGGGAGTGTGTGTTTCCTTTATCACTCCCATGCTTCCCTACTCTCAAATACCCACCCCGTGTTCTCCGTGTAGCTACCTTCTTCCTCTGCTTGTCTGCTGCTGCCTGCACCCCTGCCTGCTGTTTTCGCTTTTTATTAAGTTGTTTTTACCTCGTCTCAAGCTCCTACTTACTCCCCCATTTTCTGTACCACTTTGCTTTGCGTTGACTTCTCCTCAGCCACTCTACCAATGCTCGCCCAACCCACATACAGTGACCTTTAAAAAATGCTGCGCCGCTCCTTATACAAAATGTGCTTGCACACAGATTTGTTCTGCTCAAAGATTGCTGGCTGCCATCTTGGAACAGTAAATAAAAAGTCAACGAAAAGCTGACGCCATCAATTCATATGCCAAGTGTACTCTTCATCACACGCTTCTTTCATTTTATTGTTGCCCTATGCTGCACAGCATCAACAAAAGGCATTTAGTTTTACTGATGCCACAAACAACCAGCAAAAAAGCTTTGGCAAATCCAGTAGGTGTGCATTGGTAGACAAAAGCCGAGACCAATGCTTGTTTTACCATACCAATAGTGAATAATAAAACAAATGCTGAGACTCACATCAAGCAGAAATAACCTGGGACAATGAGTCTGTCTGATATCTAATGCTGCCACAAAAGGACAGCTGGGTCGGCTATGAGTTAGATTTTCCAGGAATGACAAATTCCCACTACTGAAGGAATGGGTCTAAGGTGACACTGCATATGTGAATAGCTGCAGTACCGCTTATAAAGTTATCCCTGGGTGCTCTAGCATTAAGCCCTACAGTGGCCAGGGTTATACTTCAATCATCCTGTCTCTTGACCCTCTCCAAGGTCATTCTTGGCACATGAGATCAAATGAAGACACCAGCATAGTAAAGTAATTTTTTGCAAATGGGACAGCCATGGCCCAATTTGGCCCTGGAATAATGGTTCTAATTGTGGGCATTAGGGATTATATGATATTCGATTTTGGGGCCACAGGCATCATGAGACAATGCTTGCCCTAAAATAATAGTGATCGTTTTTGATATATGCGTTACCCATTTCTTAGCATAAGTGAACTCCAGTGGTATTTTGTCATGGGTGCCTCCCATATGCTGACCCTGGCATAATAGAGGTGATCATTCACATAAGTAGGGACACTAATGGCTTCATTGGCTTGGCATGTCGAAGGCTTTTGAGCAAATCTGTCTGAAAACTATGTTTTAAAGTGCCTAATTTTACCCCATAATTTTCAAATCTTTCTTGGAGGACAACCTCTCTAAGGGCCCTAGAGGAAGCCAGGCTTGGTCAGCCATGATGCCTCGCCACATTTAAGCATCACCAGCCGCCACTCCACCCCACCCTCTCCTTGGGGTTCCCTTTAATGATTCTGAGGGTCCAGCCTTGCAGAACGGGGTTTCCATGTCTGGGACACTCTCCCAAGTCAGCTCCATAGTATTATCAGCCATGCTGAGTTTGCAAGGCACTAGCAGGCATTCCTCCTTCCTGAAAGTGTAAGTCCTCATATATTTTGACCACAACAAAAGGCAGCTTTTCTTGTCTTCTCTTGCTCCTAGAATCACCAGACCCTAAGGGTAGAAGTGTGCGAGGAAAAGCCGAACCTTACAATTATCTGAACATTTCTGTTTTACACAGGTATTCGAACTGAGGTCAAGACCTGTCTGGGTAACTCACCCCTCCCTCCTCAAATCTGCTCTCCAGTAAGCGCCAAGAAGAAGCAGTTTGACACACGTGGGGTTATAAAAGTAACAGATATGTCAATACGAAATAAGTAGCTCAAACAACGGATTGCTATGAACTTCACATTCACTCATATATACAAACAAAATGAGGCTTCAGAGTGCCTAAGTTGAAATTGTAATGCTATTCAACGAAAATGTCGATACGTTTCAATGCTTTTTTTGAAACATGCCACTGCCAAAGGTCTTCAAGACACACCTCTCTGTGCTGGCAGCAGGCCTGCTGAGGACACCCCCCTCCACCATCCTCATGGACTCTTCCGTTACAAACTATAGCTCAATATGCATTGGTTCTTTTGACCAGCTCCTGTTCCTATTGTCTACTTCATTCCTACGGATTAACATTCCTTCTCCGTAATTCCGCAATCTGTCCTTCATATAGTGCTTCGAATAACTGAAAAGGCGCTTTACAGCGATCAAAACATTCCTTTTCTCCCCATCCTAATCTCTTATTGCCCTCTCCGTTCCATCTCCCCCTTTTGGTTTTGTTATAGTTTAGCGCCGGGACGCCTCGTTGCTGGGGCAGCTGTTCGCGCTCAATAAAACGTTATAACATAACAGCTGCTCAGAAACTACAGGTATATGTGCCCTGGTCAGTTTCTCATAACTTCTAACCTTACCCTCTGCTTACACCTCTTTTAGGAGTTTCATCAATCCACCGGCTACACAACAATCCCATTCATGTCATAAACCTATTCCCACAATTAGTAGGGATGCAACGATTGCATTTCTCCTACTATACTTACAGGGCTCACTGTCAAAGCTGCGAGTTTAAAAACCATAACAATAGCACACGTGTTGTGACATACTGACTCGTTATTTACTGCATCTGTCAGATGAAGTTATTGAGGGCTACAGAGCACGTTTTCTGTGATGCTTTCTTATTTCAGAATATCACACTGCACATTCCAACACTGCACTGCCCCCTTTGAGGACCGCCACTGGTGTAACCTGTCCGCATCTGCATGAAAGACACCGTCTTGAATGGCACTATACTTTGGGCCTCATTTATGAGAAATGAAGCATCGCTGCGTGAAAGCAGCGATGCGTCACTTCTCAGTGTGCGCTCCTTGCGACATTCCTGATGCGTCATATTTAATGTATGACGCATCATGTCGCAAGGAGTTACAGATACGTCAGTATTTCTGACGTATCTGTAAGCGCAAAAGTGACGTAACTCCAGCAATGCGTCCTTTCACATGGAGCAAGCCCCATGTGAAAGGGCCTGCGTCAGTCTTACGCCTGCTGTGAGGCAGGCGCAAGATTTTGACGCAACGGCGTCCTAAAAGTGACACAGTGAAATCTCATAGATTTCACTGCGTCACTTCTACGACCCTTCCTTGCGTCAATACGCCCCCCCCTTGCATACATTATACCTGGCGTAGGTATAATGTGGCGCAGGGGTTTACAAAGTGACGCATCTACCTAGATGCGTCACTTTGTAAATACTGCGCAACACTGGTGCATCACAAATAGTGACGCACCGGCGGCGTAAAAGTGATGCACGGCCTCATAAATGAGGCCCTTTAATTCTCAGTACCTGAAAAAGTAAAAAGCGCCGTCCTTTCTTTTTGTACATGCACCAAATGTCAGCCATCTTAGCCCTGCCAATACTGATGGAGAACGAACATGGACGGTTTTACCCAAATTTCAAGGATATTTTCTTTTCACCCTGCAAACGTCTGCAGGAAACAAAATAGTGAACTTTGCATGGGAAAAAGTGATTTCAAAGAAGAAAACTATGGTGCAATATACACAAAACCAAGCGCCTGTTTTATGTGCATATTGAGCGTAAAGTTAATTAGCTGAACCTGATATTTCTTTCAGTTGAGTCAATTCTCTAATTTCAGACAGCACAGCTCGGAAACAGAAAGAGGCAAACCTTGTTTACCGTCTCCGAGCTTTGCTATCTGAAAATAAAGCACAAATTCAGGGAAATATCGGGTTAAGTTAAATGAATTCACTCTACGCCCTGCTAGCACATAAATCAGACACTCAGCTCGGCCCTGCGCCAAAATAAGCTATCATAATATGTCACAAGGTGCGCAAACTCCGATACTGAATGTTAATCCTCACTCCGACCACTCCAAGTTGGTCTCAGTCAGTAAAGCAGACATGGAAAGACGTCACAGCCGGTGGCATGGTGTTTCCACGTGAGATATTACTTGTCTCAGAGCTCAGGGGCACTCATAACCAAGCCTTTAATCAGATCTCATGTCTCAATAATGATTACACGCAGAATCAAGTTTTTGTTTAAGTGCACATACCACCCCCTTTACCTACAATTTCTTTCAGAACATTAGGAGACAAACTAAACATGACTATGTTCCCTACTTTTGTGAGAAAATAGTAAATCAGGCAGCAGAATATTGCAATATAAGCTAAATTGAAAGACTGAACCAAACAAATTCTAGTGAAAACATTTAAAATGATTGCAGTAGGAGCTCAGGTAGAGAACTTGAGGAAACAGCCTGACACTTTCCCCGCATGCACCTGCTCCACAGCACTATACATACTGGAGCGTCTATGAAGTAAAAGTGTAGTTCCACCTACTTTCACAGAGCCGCCTCCTCAGCTTTCCTCTGATTTTGTCAATGGCGTTGTAGTCAGAGACGTGGAAGACATGTGCAGAGTTGGGGTCTGATGCAATCTCATCCAGCTCCTCCTTTAGCGCCTCGCCAACGCCAACAGCGAAGATTCTTATCCCAGCTTTGTGCGCTGCCGTAGCAGGTTCTAAGACATAGTCTTGGCTACGTCCATCCGTCAGAAGGATGGCCACCTTTTTAATGGCCCGTTCATCTGGCCGCCCTCCTGCCTCCTCCGAGAAGCTGTACGTGGTGATGTATCGGAGCGCATCCCCCGTATTTGTATTGCCTCCATAATATTTGATGTTCCTCGCTGCAGCTTTGACGTCCTCAAGTGTTTGGTACCTCCCCAGATCAAACTCAGTGGTGGGTTTCCCACTGTAGCGCACGACTCCCACACGCGTCTTTTCAGGGCCAATCTCGAAGGTTTCGACCAGGTTGGACACCCACTGCCGCACCTTCTCGAAGTCCTCTTTCCCCACGCTGGACGAGGTGTCCAAGATGAAGATCAGGTCGTAGTGGACATTCTTGCACCCTGTGTAGGCAATGGAAGAGACTGTTGAGAAAAGGTGGAAGAGAAAGGTGGCATAGCCTATTTCCCAGGACATTTCTGAACCACAGCCAGTCCACAGGGAGGGTCTGTCGACATGAACAGCCAAGTGGCAGAGCCTGTGCTTCCCCAAGATCTGCTCTAACGTCACATTCCCAACATGCCTACACAAGAACTGAAGGCTCTTGTTAAATGGAATACTGCAATTTACAGCTTCCCACCCCCTTGTCAATTACGTGTGCTGGATCTTGTGAGCTTGTTTTTCCAAAGCTGCCTAGAGATGAAGGGGAGGGAAGCCCTGTATACTGCAGAAAAGGAGATTTAAACATTTGAAAAGCTGAGGAAGGAAGGCAGTGTGTCCTAGGGGCCAGAGATAAAGTCACTTTTTCCCATGTGCTGCTAATTTACAATTTACTTTAATAACACCTATTAAGACTGCAAGTCAATATATTGATTAATTCTTCACGTGCAGCCTTGATATGTGCAAAGCTTTGATACGGGGGTAAGGGTGTGGCTATCGTGCAGCAGGTGCAGTGGTACCAGGGCCCAGGGATACCAAGGTCTCTCCACTGCGCTCACCGCTATTTTTTACTGCCCTGCTTGCAGGGTGGTGAGGATGTTTCCTTGCTCACAGAGGAGCCCCTGGTGTCCCTGCTACACACCTGCTGGGTGGATGCAACTTACAATTCCTCCTCCCTTATATCAAATGGGCCTCAGATAGAGGACGGGTGTTTATCCGAATTATGATGCAACTGTGCACAAATTCCGTGTCCACTGCAGTACTTGCGCACAGTAGGAATGCTCAAATATTACCATTGTAATAAAAATGCTAAAATAAATATTTAGTGGGCTCTAAGCGAGCTCTACGCCTTCATCATCTATGAACCAGAATATACCAGACAATAACTACATACAATAAATGGTATGGAAAGCGAAAAAGAGCGGGCTTTTTGGATGTTAATGAGCTACAACTCATTGGCTTTAAATGGTGCCAATAGGAAGTGAAACGTGTACATTATAAATCATGTGATTCTTGCAAAACATTTAACTTAAATTAGAAGTAGGTGCAATATTCTATATGTGTAGTTCACATGTGTAAAACTCCATGCAGGATGTGCAGCCTCTTGCATTGCCTCCCAGCACCCTACCCCTGTTAATGTACAGTGCTCAAAGCCCCCCTGCTCCCCTCCAGCTCCTTCTTTGACACTGCGCATGCGCGGATCACAGAGTGCTTGCTGGAGACTTTATCTGAGACAGAGGTAAATAGAGGGAATCTTAGGAATGGTGGCAGGAAGAGTGAACTAGACAGAAACAGAGAGATGATTTAACCAAGAGAAAATCTGATGAAATTAAACTATCTCTCAATATAAAATATACCTGCACGTCTGAATGCCTCGATGGTACCCTGCGCAAGTACTGCTGTTGTATCGAGCATCGCATGTTTCTCATTGTATGCTACAAAAGGGCAATATAGTTGACTTCCTTCTGATAATGTGTAATTGAACTGTTCTTTTAGTATTTAGTTGGTTTAAGTTGGTGTATTGTTGTTCTTGGCCTGGGCTGAGGGAATTTAGATGATGGGGCATTGTTTTTTATTGTTTTATTAAATATACAATGTGCTTGGAGATGTAATAGTTTCTTATTCGTGGAAAATGTTGGAGTATTTGTTCAAAAGACATTTTACCATGATCTTAATGCAGTTGGATTTTGGAACTTGTCTTTGATGGTTCGGATAAAAAGTAGCATATTTTGCTGTTTGATGCCAGTAAACGTGTTTAATGCCCTCCCCCAAAAACTAATGCGCACAAAAAAAATCTTGGATCTAACTCTTTAAAGCCGTTATCCTCATCACTTTTATTCAGTGTTGTAAAAGTCCCTCTTGGTCCCAGTCTGAGAGTAGAATTAAATTCGAATTCCTTGTACCACCCGCTGGGATTCCTGGAGAAGAGGGCCAGGGCACCCGCCCTCACTTTAAGATAGATTTACAAAAGAATTTAAAAAAAATTAAAAATCGAGTGTGTAACCTCAAATTAAGTACATTTCTTTTTTTTTTTTCCGTGTCTCTAACCGGTGTTTAATTTGAACCGGCGGATACCAGTGGGTACCACCGTCACTCATTTTTGGGGTCCAGCACTTCTTTATCCTCAGCAGGCTTTGATCCACAGCAACACAGAGAAAACAAAGAAGAAGGACGAAAATAAATGAAAACAGAGACAAGTAGAAAAAACAGGGATGGGAAAGAACCTGCAAGATTGAGATAAAGATGCGGCGAGTGTCTGGTGGTGGATTACAGAGGCCTGAGCTGAATGAAGTCAAGGCTACGCAGTCAAAGTATTCAGCTTCACGACCTTTGATAAAGTCAGCTTCGAACTTTTGAACAAAACTTTGGGTCCCGACACTTTCTTTTACAATTAAGCACTGCCTTTAATTCTGTATGCCCAACTGCTGAATCTTCACTTAACGAAGCAATTCCCCCCTTCCTAATTTCATGCTGCCATAATTCTCTGCAGGCCTTAACTGGCAATTTACACAATCAGCTTATTTACTTATTTTTTATTACCCCCCTTGTTAACTTTTAAGATCGAGTATGTACAGAAGTCAGCCAGGTGACTCCCCAGTTGATATATGCTCATGAGGGACCTTTGATGCACATATGGACTAAATAATCCCTCAAAATATGCATCTATGAGTAAAAACCAGGGCCTCAAAATGTTGGAAAATGTGTGCAATTATGTGCTGATCTCTGTGAACTGCAGTTTTGGTATTTTTGGAAGCTGAACGTACTAGACCAATAATAAACTTGCTAAGTGAGAAGACGGTTGCTCCCTCCAATCGTGCGAAGAAACCCTAATATCTGATCAACACCAGACCTACTGCATGCCATGTTCACCATCTCTCTCAGAGAGGCTACACAAGAGCAAACTTACAGTACATCTTCGATCAATAACGTGTGGCTGGATAGATTCTGTAATTTTAATTGCCAAGGCAACCCATAAGTGTGCAGACCCACATCACACAATTTCAAACACATGCCTCACTCAAATCTAACCTCTTAGGGCTCCTTTCCTCTATCCACTCAAGCTCCACATCAGCGAGGGACATCTGTGGCGCTAGTCATGGTCATGAGAAACCTGTCGGCTGATTGCCTGAGCGCTCTAGTGTGGGTCGCCATTGAGGAGGTGCCACAGACCCATGGTCATGAGAAACCTCTCTGCTGATTGCCTGGGCGCTCTAGTGTGGGTCGCCATTGAGGAGGTGCCACAGACCCATGGTCATGAGAAACCTCTCTGCTGATTGCCTGGGCGCTCTAGTGTGGGTCGCCATTGAGGAGGTGCCACAGACCCATGGTCATGAGAAACCTCTCAGCTGATTGCTGAGCGCTCTAGTGTGGGTCGCCATTGAGGAGGTGCCACAGACCATGGCCATGAGAAACCTCTCAGCTGATTGCTGAGCGCTCTAGTGTGGGTCGCCATTGAGGAGGTGCCACAGACCCATGGTCATGAGAAACCTCTCTGCTGATTGCCTGGGCGCTCTAGTGTGGGTCGCCATTGAGGAGGTGCCACAGACCCATGGTCATGAGAAACCTCTCTGCTGATTGTCTGAGCGCTATAGTGTGGGTCGCCATTGAGGAGGTGCCACAGACCCATGGTCATGAGAAACCTCATTGCTGATTGCCTGGGCGCTCTAGTGTGGGTCGCCTTTTAGAAGGTGCCAGAGACCCATGGTCATGAGAAACCTCTCTGCTGATTGCCTGGGCGCTCTAGTGTGGGTCGCCATTGAGGAGGTGCCACAGACCCATGGTCATGAGAAACCTCTCTGCTGATTGCCTGGGCGCTCTAGTGTGGGTCGCCATTGAGGAGGTGCCACAGACCCATGGTCATGAGAAACCTCTCTGCTGATTGCCTGAACACTCTAGTGTGGATCGCCTTTGAGGAGGTGACACAGACCCATGGTCATGAGAAACCTCTCTGCTGATTGCCAGGGCGCTCTAGTGTGGGTCGCCATTGAGGAGGTGCCACAGACCCATGGTCATGAGAAACCTCTCTGCTGATTGCCTGGGCGCTCTAGTGTGGGTCGCCATTGAGGAGGTGCCACAGACCCATGGTCATGAGAAACCTCTCTGCTGATTGCCTGAACACTCTAGTGTGGATCGCCTTTGAGGAGGTGCCACAGACCCATGGTCATGAGAAACCTCTCTGCTGATTGCCAGGGCGCTCTAGTGTGGGTCGCCATTGAGGAGGTGCCACAGACCCATGGTCATGAGAAACCTCTGTGCTGATTGCCTGGGCGCTCTAGTGTGGGTCGCCATTGAGGAGGTGCCACAGACCCATGGTCATGAGAAACCTCTCTGCTAATTGCCTGGGCGCTCTAGTGTGGGTCGCCATTGAGGAGGTGCCACAGACCCATGGTCATGAGAAACCTCTCTGCTGATTGCCTGAACACTCTAGTGTGGATCGCCTTTGAGGAGGTGACACAGACCCATGGTCATGAGAAACCTCTCTGCTGATTGTCTGAGCGCTCTAGTGTGGGTCGCCATTGAGGAGGTGCCACAGACCCATGGTCATGAGAAACCTCTCTGCTGATTGCCTGGGCGCTCTAGTGTGGGTCGCCATTGAGGAGGTGCCACAGACCCATGGTCATGAGAAACCTCTCTGCTGATTGCCTGGGCGCTCTAGTGTGGGTCGCCATTGAGGAGGTGCCACAGACCCATGGTCATGAGAAACCTCATTGCTGATTGCCTGGGCGCTCTAGTGTGGGTCGCCTTTTAGAAGGTGCCAGAGACCCATGGTCATGAGAAACCTCTCTGCTGATTGCCTGAGCGCTCTAGTGTGGGTCGCCATTGAGGAGGTGCCACAGACCCATGGTCATGAGAAACCTCTCTGCTGATTGCCAGGGCGCTCTAGTGTGGGTCGCCATTGAGGAGGTGCCACAGACCCATGGTCATGAGAAACCTCTCAGCTGATTGACTGGGCACTCTAGTGTGGGTCACCATTGAGGAGGTGCCACAGACCCATGGTCATGAGAAACCTCTCTGCTGATTGCCTGGGCGCTCTAGTGTGGGTCGCCATTGAGGAGGTGCCACAGACCCATGGTCATGAGAAACCTCTCTGCTGATTGCCTGGGCGCTCTAGTGCGGGTCACCTTTTAGAAGGTGCCAGAGACCCATGGTCATGAGAAACCTCTCTGCTGATTGCCTGAGCGCTCTAGTGTGGGTCGCCATTGAGGAGGTGCCACAGACCCATGGTCATGAGAAACCCCTCTGCTGATTGCCTGAGCGCTGTAGTGTGGGTCGCCATTGAGGAGGTGCCACAAACCCATGGTCATGAGAAACCTCTCTGCTGATTGCCTGAGCGCTCTAGTGTGGGTCGCCATTGAGGAGGTGCCACAGACCCATGGTCATGAGAAACCTCTCTGCTGATTGCCTGGGCGCTCTAGTGCGGGTCGCCTTTTAGAAGGTGCCAGAGACCCATGGTCATGAGAAACCTCTCTGCTGATTGTCTGAGCGCTATAGTGTGGGTCGCCATTGAGGAGGTGCCACAGACCCATGGTCATGAGAAACCTCATTGCTGATTGCCTGGGCGCTCTAGTTTGGGTCGCCTTTTAGAAGGTGCCAGAGACCCATGGTCATGAGAAACCTCTCTGCTGATTGCCTGGGCGCTCTAGTGTGGGTCGCCTTTTAGAAGGTGCCACAGACCCATGGTCATGAGAAACCTCTCTGCTGATTGCCTGGGCACTCTAGTGTGGGTCGCCATTGAGGAGGTGCCACAGACCCATGGTCATGAGAAACCTCTCTGCTGATTGCCTGCGCGCTCTAGTGTGGGTCGCCATTAAGGAGGTGCCACAAACCCATGGTCTTGAGAAACCTCTCTGCTGACTGCCTGGGCACTCTAGTGTGGGTCGCCATTGAAGAGGTGCCACAGACCCATGGTCATGAGAAACCTCTCTGCTGATTGCCTGAACACTCTAGTGTGGATCGCCTTTGAGGAGGTGACACAGACCCATGGTCATGAGAAACCTCTCTGCTGATTGCCAGGGCGCTCTAGTGTGGGTCGCCATTGAGGAGGTGCCACAGACCCATGGTCATGAGAAACCTCTCTGCTGATTGCCTGGGCGCTCTAGTGTGGGTCGCCATTGATGAGGTGCCACAGACCCATGGTCATGAGAAACCTCTCTGCTGATTGCCTGAACACTCTAGTGTGGATCGCCTTTGAGGAGGTGCCACAGACCCATGGTCATGAGAAACCTCTCTGCTGATTGCCAGGGCGCTCTAGTGTGGGTCGCCATTGAGGAGGTGCCACAGACCCATGGTCATGAGAAACCTCTCTGCTGATTGCCTGGGCGCTCTAGTGTGGGTCGCCATTGAGGAGGTGCCACAGACCCATGGTCATGAGAAACCTCTCTGCTGATTGCCTGGGCGCTCTAGTGTGGGTCGCCATTGAGGAGGTGCCACAGACCCATGGTCATGAGAAACCTCTCTGCGGATTGCCTGAACACTCTAGTGTGGATCGCCTTTGAGGAGGTGACACAGACCCATGGTCATGAGAAACCTCTCTGCTGATTGTCTGAGCGCTCTAGTGTGGGTCGCCATTGAGGAGGTGCCACAGACCCATGGTCATGAGAAACCTCTCTGCTGATTGCCTGGGCGCTCTAGTGTGGGTCGCCATTGAGGAGGTGCCACAGACCCATGGTCATGAGAAACCTCTCTGCTGATTGCCTGGGCGCTCTAGTGTGGGTCGCCATTGAGGAGGTGCCACAGACCCATGGTCATGAGAAACCTCATTGCTGATTGCCTGGGCGCTCTAGTGTGGGTCGCCTTTTAGAAGGTGCCAGAGACCCATGGTCATGAGAAACCTCTCTGCTGATTGCCTGAGCGCTCTAGTGTGGGTCGCCATTGAGGAGGTGCCACACACCCATGGTCATGAGAAACCTCTCTGCTGATTGCCAGGGCGCTCTAGTGTGGGTCGCCATTGAGGAGGTGCCACAGACCCATGGTCATGAGAAACCTCTCAGCTGATTGACTGGGCACTCTAGTGTGGGTCACCATTGAGGAGGTGCCACAGACCCATGGTCATGAGAAACCTCTCTGCTGATTGCCTGGGCGCTCTAGTGTGGGTCGCCATTGAGGAGGTGCCACAGACCCATGGTCATGAGAAACCTCTCTGCTGATTGCCTGGGCGCTCTAGTGCGGGTCACCTTTTAGAAGGTGCCAGAGACCCATGGTTGTGAGAAACCTCTCTGCTGATTGCCTGAGCGCTCTAGTGTGGGTCGCCATTGAGGAGGTGCCACAGACCCATGGTCATGAGAAACCCCTCTGCTGATTGCCTGAGCGCTGTAGTGTGGGTCGCCATTGAGGAGGTGCCACAAACCCATGGTCATGAGAAACCTCTCTGCTGATTGCCTGAGCGCTCTAGTGTGGGTCGCCATTGAGGAGGTGCCACAGACCCATGGTCATGAGAAACCTCTCTGCTGATTGCCTGGGCGCTCTAGTGCGGGTCGCCTGTTAGAAGGTGCCAGAGACCCATGGTCATGAGAAACCTCTCTGCTGATTGTCTGAGCGCTATAGTGTGGGTCGCCATTGAGGAGGTGCCACAAACCCATGGTCATGAGAAACCTCTCTGCTGATTGCCTGAGCGCTCTAGTGTGGGTCGCCATTGAGGAGGTGCCACAGACCCATGGTCATGAGAAACCTCTCTGCTGATTGCCTGGGCGCTCTAGTGCGGGTCGCCTTTTAGAAGGTGCCAGAGACCCATGGTCATGAGAAACCTCTCTGCTGATTGCCTGGGCGCTCTAGTGTGGGTCGCCTTTTAGAAGGTGCCACAGACCCATGGTCATGAGAAACCTCTCTGCTGATTGCCTGGGCACTCTAGTGTGGGTCGCCATTGAGGAGGTGCCACAGACCCATGGTCATGAGAAACCTCTCTGCTGATTGCCTGCGCGCTCTAGTGTGGGTCGCCATTAAGGAGGTGCCACAAACCCATGGTCTTGAGAAACCTCTCTGCTGACTGCCTGGGCACTCTAGTGTGGGTCGCCATTGAAGAGGTGCCACAGACCCATGGTCATGAGAAACCTCTCTGCTGATTGCCTGAGCGCTCTAGTGTGGGTCGCCTTTTAGAAGGTGCCACAGACCCATGGTCCTGAGAAACCTCTCTGCTGATTGCCTGCGCGCTCTAGTGTGGGTCGCCATGAAGGAGGTGCCACAAACCCATGGTCTTGAGAAACCTCTCTGCTGACTGCCTGGGCACTCTAGTGTGGGTCGCCATTGAGGAGGTGCCACAGACCCATGGTCATGTGAAACCTCTCTGCTGATTGCCTGGGCGCTCTAGTGCGGGTCGCCTTTTAGAAGGTGCCACAGACCCATGGTCATGAGAAACCTGTCGGCTGATTGCCTACGCGCTCTAGCGTGGGTCGCCATTGAGGAGCTGCCACAGACCCATGGTCATGAGAAACCTCTCTGCTGATTGCCTGAGCGCTCTAGTGTGGGTCGCCATTGAGGAGGTGCCACAGACCCATGGTCATATGAAACCTCTCTGCTGATTGCCTGAGCACTCTAGTGTGGGTCGCCTTTTAGAAGGTGGCACAGACCCATGGTCATGAAAAACCTCTCAGCTGATTGCCTGGGCGCTCTAGTGTGGGCCGCCATTGAGGAGGTGGCACATACCCATGGTCATGAGAAACCTCTCTGCCGATTGCCTGGGCACTCTAGTGTGGGTCGCCTTTTAGAAGGTGCCACAGACCCATGGTCATGAGAAACCTCTCAGCTGATTGCCTGGGCGCTCTAGTGTGGGTCGCCTTCAATTACCAGCCGCATTAAATAGCATCCAATTCGGAAGTCCAACCACTGTGCAAACAGGGCTTTGACCTACTCGAAACCAGGGCTCGGTGCTTTCAGTTGCCCTGTAAGAGGGGTGTTCTAATTTCTATGGAAACTCTCCGGCTCTTAGTTGCGGTAGAGTTAATGGTTTTAATGTGAATTTAATGTACTTATTTCATCATTTAGTTAAAGTTTTGTTAATGGCCCATTTATAATACACTGAGTGGCATTGCTAGGATAGCCATTATTAGAAAAAATGCAAATCGACAAGAATTTAGTTATATAAAGTGGATTTCTAGAATACTGTGTGATATGTGATGAGGCTCGGTTATTGCACTCTGACATATCACATAACAAATATATGCTAAAACAAGCCACACCTATTGACTTTGCCAGTGCTTATCAGATCAAGGAGTAACAAGGATTTTGTAATGAAAAATTCAATTTGAAAATGTTTCTAAGAATATGAGTGTGAATTCAAAACTACTAAGATCTGTGAAGAGGGTAGTGGTCTTCAGAGGGGCTCAATCACTCACATCCTCTCTTTCACACCACCTTCCTCTTCATATCTAATTCTGTTAGACACTTACACCCTTTTCTCCCAGGATGTTTCTGAAATCCTCTATCCTCATATCTCACGTCATTTAATTTCTCTTCACTACTGTTTCTTTCTTTCTCTCTCAGCACCTACTTGCTGTTATCTCCTTCACTTCACACACAGCCCCTTGCACACATCCCACCACTCTCCTGGAAGAACTGTCTTGTATTTTCCTTTGGCGGTTTCCATATTTCAATAGAAGTGTACTACCTTTACACACTTTCCCACAATTAGAATTGCCATTGCCCTGTGCGCCCAGCATAGAGGCCAAGGATTGGATGAGCAGGTAGTCTGAACATCTGTAATACTAACGGACACTGCAGGAAATTCTCACTACCTTCAGCCTCCAACCCAGACCTCTCAATCATGCCCCGTCAGGAACACCCACTGGCAACCTGAACGTACCCGGGCACCTTTAAATGACTCAATTCACAGCATGACCTATACAAGAGTGACGTGCTGCATGAAAATAACACAACATCTTGAAAAAACGCAAATACTCTTATGGAATGCAAGAGTAAGTAAAATATGTGAATTGCGCACAGGGACTGAATGACTGACACAAATTACCATAAGGGTTTTTGCAGTCATTGCTGAGAAATCGATCACTGTTTTTTCCTGTAAAGCTAAGGACTTGAATCCAGAGCCCGATAGGAACCCGTTTACAAAGTCAGATTTTAATTTCTATCCCACTTAAACCCCTGACTGTAGAATGAATAACTCTGGAGACAGTTAATAATGCTAGATTTTCACTGGCCATATGGACCTGGCTGCAAAAGCAACACATGCGATTGACCAGAATGGAACTGGCAAGGTGAATGTCCCATGCTTATAATATTGTTTTCAGTAAAAAATGTCTTTCATATCAGTGATCTAAAGAAATGATTTTGTGTTTTGATGATTCATCACTGGCATCTCAAATAGAAAGAAATATGTTGGCATTCGAGCAATACATTTGGAGAACAGTTTCCACAAGCTGCGATAACGGATGTTTGTTGAACACTATATGAATCTTTTACGGTGTAAGTGCCAATCCTAGGATATGGATGAGATGTTTAAATAGAGATCTGGGGCAGTGCAGAATCCATACTTGCCAACCAACTAGAAATGGCAGCTTCCTGGGTTTTTTGTTTGTGTTTCATGCCTAGTGTGATGAAATAAGGAGCAGAACTATTGGCTCATCTAGCAGGATAATGCATCTCTTTAATGCTCTTAGCTCTAGATGCATTGTGTTATGTATGTTCTGTTATGTTATGTGTAAATGTATATCAAAAGTAAGACCAAATCAATAGTTTCAGGCGGCATCAATCTAGCGGTAATGATATGTTTTGTATGTGAAGAGAGCAGTTTATCCTGATCCTAAATATTGAGGGTTATCAAGGCATCTACGACTCAAATATGAGGGTACGACAGAGGGAAAACTGAGCAGACTACCAAAAAGGCAATGGATACCCTTGCATTTAGAAGAGGCACAGTCAGAGTGGACCCCTCTTTGGGACCGAGACAACTTCAACTCGTGACTGTATGGAGAAGGCTCATTCATCATTTGATATGCTCATCTGGCATCAAGAATGAGGACTTTAGAGACTATCATCTATTTCAGTCAAATAACAGATGTCACGCAGAAACACCACATTTGGTCTGGAGGTAAGTCCATCTAACCACGCTCTGGCAGGCGGCCATTTACAGCTGAGGAGCTGCGATGGATGGACCGAGAAGTGGAAACCTCTACCCGCTAAATATCTTAAGGGAAGGATTGAAAAGGAATTGGAATGGGGTCTGCAGATCCTAGTAACCGGTACAGGTGTGTGCATCCAGAAGACTCTTGGATTTATGAAACGCTCAAGGCAGGATCACTGTGGGTGAAATTAGATAAGTGAAATATTTAAACAAAATGTATGAATAGAATCCATGCATACTACATATGGAGGAAAAGTCCAACACTAGCATGAGTCAGTGGGATAAACTCTATGGCATGTGCAAGATAGCACACAAGAATCAGTAATATATGGGGAGGATGGAGAAGGGGGTGGAAGGGGATGAAGGTCATGTGATGTATGGTTCCCCTATCCATCTATTCGCTTTGCACAGCTGACCCATAGGATGAGTTCATGGACTGGGTTCAGGGTGTTCATAGGAGGCCCTACAGGACATAAATCTGTAGATGGGATAGGAGTCAACAAAGGGTTTGCCCCTCCGGGTCCAAGTGAAATCACTGATAGGTGACTTGTCAGTGGAACACCATACGATTAATTACAAACAGCCATTTATAATTCTGTATATGTTTTCCAGATTATGTCTCAACAAGTTTTTTGCAGCCCGTTGTTCTATTACAACCTATCCTGGATATTCTGCCTTAGTAAAATGTATAAATACTCCCAAGGTATTCACATTCCTCTGTCAAATTCCCTTTCTTCATTTCGGATTTTTGTTCTTGCCTCTTTTTTTATATTATTTCGGTTGTAGGCTTTGTACATTCTTATTAGCTCCCCCAAAGAGCCATACATTTTAGCATAGATGTATGCATTTATTATGTGTTCATGCATTCATTTATGTAGTTGTTTACTTATATTTATTAATATAAGTGACAAATACGGCATTGTTAAAAAAGCTACTTGTATTTTCATTTTTAAATGTCCCCTTTGTTTTAGTAACGCTTGGATTGCTGGCTTTTTGCTGAGATCTCGTTTTATCTGTTTAAAATAATGCCATTAAACCCGTTTCACTTGTATGTACTATTGTAAACAAAGGGACAAGCTAGTTGATGTTTTGTTGCATAAGCATCCCTTTCATTTAGTGCGCTGCACATATGAATGTCTGCTTCCATGCCTCAATTCGCCTGGGAAATATGAAGATATTATACATTTTTAATGCTGTTTCCCAATATGTTCCTGTAATTCTCATAAGGCACAGACATACTGGAAAGCAACGCAGTCCTAGGTTGTACTTGCATGTTTCAAGTCTGCAAGGGGCTATATTAAAGTAACAATGGGGCAATGAAGAATGACTGCTGGGCCTCTTTTTTTTTTAAAAAAAAACCTCCTTTAAATATAGTAAGTGTAGGTAAGTGTAGGGGGCAAATGTTGTATTAGAAGTTAGAAGGCTATCACTGGCACATCTGCCTGCAAGGGCTGCTGAACACCAAGGCTGCCTTATCTTGATTCCACCTCATGTCCCTTTCTTCCACCACTGTACACTTCCCGCTCTTTATTTAACACACTCGTGCAGGTTCTTTTAATCTCTGTTTCCCCCTTTTGTCACTCCTTTCCTTTTTTCTCCTCTTCCATCCATCTCCCTTCTCTACTTTTCTCTCCCTTGTTCTGGGCCAGAGTATGATGATTATAAATAGATCCCAGTCCTCAAACATGTGTGTTAGTGCCTAACACTTGCAATCTCTGGCAGACGTTGAGTACTACATGTCTCATTTCTGTAAAGTCTTCATAGAAGTCAATTTCATTGAATGATGCAAATATTTCTAAAAGTTGTAGGAGTAACACTTAGCAATGAGTTTGTCGCAAAGCTAAAGACGCGGGGACCCCACAGGTTACCACTGCTGTGTGTCAAAAGCTCGACTTACCTGCTCTTTGCACCTGCGTCCTTCCTCCATCCCAGACCAATGCAAAAAATATCAGAACTAGATGTAGCCGGCAACTCCCAGAATGCACCATGTCTCTCGCCCCCTTTCTTCCACACTTGAAAAAGAGTCACCGATGCATCCAACTGTCTGGAGAAATTAGAGAAAAAAGCAACGAAATTAGAGGAAATAAGCGTTGTAATAGAATGTACTGTCTCATAAATATTCTACAACTTGTTTAACAAGACTTCTTCTGGAACAGTTAAGATACAAACATAGGGGCTTATTATCAAGACATGCGATAAAATTATCGCAGTTTTAGCGGCAGAAAACTGCCGCTAAAACGGCGATCATGGGCTTGATAATATTCTCTATGGAATTCCAATTGAAGCCCATGTTAGATGTCCTTCACATTTAACATGGGCTTCAATTGGAATTCCATAGAGCGTATTATCAAGCCCATTATTGCAGAACTGCCGCTAAAACGGCGATAATTGTATCGCCTGTCTTGATAATATGCCCCACAATCCCTGAGGTAGCACCGTTTTGCTGTCCCTCTCACCTACTGCACCTGATACACCTCTTTCCCGTATCATAATCAAGGGCATCGATTGCTTGCTAATTATTGTCATGCTATTTATGTAACACTACATACATATACCAACAGTTACATACCTATAAAGCATATATAGTAGATTGGGGTGCACAGCAATTTATTTCACCACATTTGCTATGGTGAAATCCCTGGAAGTGTTTTGCTGCTGCAGCAAAAATGATTTTCTTATGTGTTTCGACTGTAATTCTAAGTAAGAATAGCTGTGGTGAACATGAATAAACTACAACATTAAGAAAAACGCCCAATGCGTGTTTTATTTACCTAAAAAGGTTGGACAGCATTGAAGCTGTATGTGAAAGAAACAGTGTAGTGATGCCTGTTCTCTTACTTTTACCTCGGTGCACTTACATTCTTATGTAAGGGCAACAAGGGGTTTCCACCCCAGTGCATACCCCTCGGTAATCTTACATACATTCCAGTAGTATACGCCAGTGGCGGTCGCAGTCTAATCAATTGAAAGAGTCTCTTCCTTGGTTTTCTGTACAGTAAACATGGAGTAAACAATGTGAAGACACTTATGGACAGATTTATATTCTGGCAAAGGGGGTATTCGCCATTGGCCTGGTGGAGGACTTTATTTATACTCCGCCTGCCAGATTTACAAATTACAGACAAAAGACAGTCATTTATAAAAGCATTGGCAGGAACTGCCGTCGTGGGGGTTCCTGTCAATGCATTTTACTGTTCCTTGCAGTGCTGAGTCAGAAGGACTTTCAATATGAAAATCCTGAAATGGGATTTTGTTTTTGTAAATAAAAAAGTAATGCTCCCCTTGCCAATGGAATGGAGGCTTCTCCCATGACGGTTGGAGCATTAAAATGTTTTTACTGTTCTTTACCGGTAGGTGTTAGCTACCAGTTGAAACATTAAACTAGGTTGATGGACATGTAGGGCCTCATTTATGAGAAATGACGCATTGCTTCGTGAAAGCAGCGATGCGTCACTTCTCAGTGCGCACTCCTTGCAACATACCTGATGGGTCATATTTATTGTATGACGCATCATGTCGCAAGGAGTTACAGATATGTCAGTATTTCTGCCGTATCTGTAGGCGCAAAAGTGACGCATTGCTGGAGTGTGTCACAAAAGCAACTCCAGCAATGGGCCCTTTCACATGGGGCAAGCCCCATGTGTAAGGGCCTGCATCAGTCATACGCCTGCTGTGAGGCAGGCGCAAGATTTTAGCGCAACTGCGTCCTACAAGTAATGCAGTGAAATCTCATAGATTTGACTGCGTCACTTCTACAAGGCTTTTTGCGGGGGAACGCCCCCCCTGCAGACATTATGCCTGGCGCAGGTATAATGTAGCGCAGGGGTTTGCAAAGTGACACATTTGCTTAGATGCGTCACTTTGTGAATAGTGTGCAACAGGAGGCATGTTTTACGCCACCGATCCGTCACAAAACTGACGCAAGGCCTCGTAAATGAGGCCCGTAGTCTTTTCTCCGATGGCCTTTAGTTTCCAAGGGCCGTTGGAGGGGGTCAATCACAGTGGAGATAAAGTAGTCTCTGCCATGAATAACCCAAAGATCTGCCAGCATTTAAGTGCAGTGGGTAGACCATATTCTTGGCAGGGAGGACACTCTGTCATCCTTACCGCCAAGAATTAAATGGGGCCCTAATCCTCAATTAGTCCATGCATCCCAGAATGCCCTTTGGTCAAGCTCATGCGTCTATCTAGATATTCCTGCCCGTGAAAAAAGCCCTCTGGCTGACGTGGGAAGCCAGCCCTGCTGATGGCCTCAGGAGTCCCATTGCTGGGAAGGTTCTTGCCTTTGTGTGTAAGAGCCTGGCAACCCATCCTTATAATGGAGGCACGATGGCACTATTCGGCCCAACCACTGACTGAACCAAGAGCCCCCTACTGTAGCTTAATATTTCAAAATCTGACTTCTTGAGTGATCTTCATTATTAAGAACCTTAAAAACCAAAGAAAATGTAAATTTTCTGTATGTGGTTAAGAAAACGAATGTCTTATTCCTCTGCCCATGAACAAGCCCTTCATGGAGAAAACACAGGACATTTTATGACCTCAATACCCCAAACAAAAACGGGAGCTCAGGTGAGTCTCAAACAGTCCTTCAAGCAAAATAACAATACAGAACACAAGGTGGTCCTCTCAGCTGTTACAGAAGGGCCTAGACTGGAATGCCCTTGACTCATGTGTCTTGACGGCCAGTTAAGTCAGGAACACAGCCAGTAATTTGGAAGATAAAACACATTCCTGTTCTGCGAAACACTTGCCATTTGGTAAGGTACAAACATTAGTCCTTTTGATTAAAACAAGAGAAAGACATCGTAACTCACTAGGGAGCACGATGCGCCTATCTGAGCAATAAATATTGTAAACAAAATGATCAAGATATTGTTCTGGGTTTCTAATATTCTAGACCACTTATTCTAACCTTGATAGATTGGGTTTTCTACCTTTGATGGAACAATTCTCAAAATCCAACATTTTCAGTTCACAAAGAGCCTCATACATTTCCTATCCCAATTCACTTCCTGGCCCCCATGCACTTAAGCTACAGACAAATCCCTGGAATTAAGATATCATTTACTCAGAACTCTATCATATCTTTAACACAAAAGGACTACCTATCAGACCCTTATGCACCGTTTTTTGGGCCATATGTATCAAGATACCCATTTGCGATTCTCAAATAGCGATTTTTAAGAAATCGCTATTTGAGAATCGCAAATGGGTATGTATGTACAAAATCGCATTTTTTTTGCGATTCCTTAGAATTCCTTAATTGCGATTAGCAAATTGCGAATCGCAATTAAGGAATACTTTCCCATTCATTTCTATGGGCCAGGAGGCCCATAGGAATGAATGGGAAGTTATTCTCAATTTGCGATTTGCAATTTGCTTATCGCAAATTGAGAATAATTTCAAGGGTGCAGGGGTGTCCAAAGGACACCCTGTTGCACCCCTGAAATATGCTTAGGGCATGTATGTGCGTAACATGGCACTTTGAAAAATGCAAATATGTGCATTTTTCAAGGAATTCGCAACTTACCACCAACTAGAAGTTGGTGGTAATTTGCGATTTCTTAAGGGCATTTTGCTAATTTTTTTTGCTACATACATTGCATTTAAGGAATCGCAAAATTTGCGATTCCTTAAATGCAATTGCAAAATAAGGAATCGCAAATTTTGCGATTCCTTATTTTGCACCAGTTTTGCATCATACATTCCATTTAGCAAATTCGCATTCGCAAAGGCCGAAATTCTGCGAATTTCAGCCTTTGCGATTGCGAATTTGCATGATACATATGGCCCTTTATCTCTTCACTATTTCATGTGAACTGAATGTTTTCTGGATCCCTATGTTGATTGAATTTTTTTCTCATTAAGACTGGTTAGGCTGTTTGCAATAATTTCACACTTTGAAGTCCTAGACATCTTATCTTATCTTATCTTAAGTGGAATTTGTAGAGCGCACTGACACCATAAGTTTCCTGGCGCTGAGAGAGAGAGTGCAGAGATTGCGAGGGGCGGACTAACCAGTTAAGGTAAAGAGCCACGTTTTCAAAAGTTTCCTAAAGTTCAATAAGGAGCATAAACCAAAATAAACACTGCTAGGCTTTCATTTATATATTTATGGAGAGCGAAGCCATCCTAAGAGGGCATCGGAGCCCTAAGAAAGTGAAAAACATAAACTCCTGCCTAAACTTGAAATACAATTATATTTTATTTAGATTAAATCATCAATCAGTTTTCTCTCATATAGACACATTGGGCCTGATTCACAAAATTAAATTTAGACCAAAAGTCTAAGTTTAGACCAATAGTCTAACTTTACTACTACTAAAGTTAGACTTTTGGTCTAACCTTAGACTTCAGGTTTAAGTTTACCTTAGTTAATCGGGTCCATTGACAGGTAGATTTTTGCCCTGAAACATTCTACAGATGATCTCTTTAAATGTGGCCACTGTTCAGGAGGACCCAACCAACAAGAGTGTTGCAACTGCTAACCCTAGCGCGACAACAGGTATCTCAACCCCGTTCCATTTTTAACTGATTATAGATAGCCTTCTGTGTTGGGTTTCAACATATCCTCTATTCCTTTCCAGAAGGTATTAATTGTGGTGGAGACGCTATGCATTCCTGGGAGAATACAGAGGAGTTTATGGGGCAGGAAGAAGACTGGTGCCCAATATAAGTCAGAAGGGCTGGGGTGAATCCCTTTTCATAACGGGAAATGGAAAAGAACACCCCCAACATTCATGGGACTGTGTGCAATGGGCTTCTTTAAAGAGGAAAAACATTTTCCCCTTCTGAAAAGTAAAATAAAAATACCATTGGACTGAGGATCTGTACATTGAGCATACTACTGCATTTGAAAATGACAACACAAAAGGTTACATGACTTTCCCAGGATTATGTCTGAAAAAGCAGATTTCCAGTCATACTTTGACTTTGCAAACACTTCTGAATTGCAAAAAGTCATAAATGTGCACCCACGTGGAAATGTCGCAGTGCAGGTGCTGTTTTATCACTGTTTTAATTGGGGTCAATGAATCTAAATGAAACTTATTTGCATAATGTTTTTCTTATGAATTTAGCACTCCTGGACCTAGGCTAGTGACCCGAATCTTAGATACTCTTAGCTGGGTGCAGGTCAGAGCTCATCTGTGCAGTATATGTAATCTATATTTTCCCAGATGTGAGTGGTTGGGGAGAAGACCCACACGGAAAAGGTATATCTTTTTAGATTATTGCTAATTTCCGATAAGAAAACCATAAAAGCTGATTGCACTTGCGTATGAGTGGGTGTGAAGTAACTCCGCAACTGTAGACTATGGGGCATATTACCAAGAACATATGATAAATATTGCAAATCGTGCTTAGCAAGTTTTTCATTATCGCCCTATATCAATGAATTACATTGCAGTGTTGGCAGCGTATTAGCAACGCTTTGTTAACAGGCGATGTACAATCCAGCGATAGACTGCGATAACCATCATTAGAGTGTGAAATCCAGCGATGATTTCACAGCGCTAATTAAAAGCTTGTTAATAGGGGAGTGTGGAATTAACCAGACAATCCTTCTCCCATACAAAACGTGCTTAAGTCAAGTTTTTACCAGGCGGAAGAATCCGGCGATAACCACGGTTACCGCAGCTTTTTTTATTGCTCCGTGGTTCTGGGGCCATGTTCTTAATACCGCGATGTTGTGTTTGCGATTTTTCTGAATCGTTTTGTCCACCATAAGCGTGGAAGGGTATGCTCAGGCATGAGTCCCGTGCTCACTGCACCATCAGGATTCAAGCAAGCCAGGCCGAGGGCGGCTGTAATGTCAGAAACCGGTCCCCGGAAGCTTGTTTCCTTTCCAGCAAAAGAATTGGCTTGGTAGTTTGGTCTGCCCTGTTCCCATGATGCACTGGGCCAGGGACAGACTAATTTGCATGTAGCCAGGTTCTGAGCTGGGATGGTGCAGTGAGCTAAAAAACGGTGATGGATCAAGCCCTGATCTGTTGACTGGGTAAGAGTGTTTTGCTTAATTCAGATACTCTGTTCATCACCACCCCCTTTTCTGAATAATGTTTGCGACTTTTTACATGTTGTTTTTCGTAGGAACGCCTATTTTGCATCTCATTAGCGATGTATATCGCTAACATGAGAAACGTTACCAAAAGGACAGCTAACATGCCCTAATACATGTAAGCGACGCCTTGATGATTATGCTATAGGAAAAGCACAGATTTTCCATCGATAAGTGCCGGAAATGTGGCAATACAACTGTTGATAATATGCCCCTATATCTTTCTACATAGTTCCAAATTTCCATTAAAAAACCTTGGCTAGCTTTGGTATAAAGTATGGATTAATTTGACACTGTAAATGGCATCCAGGGCCCTATCACATTCCATACAAATGAAATATGATATCATGTCCCACTCTCCCAAAATATCACAATTGAACTAAACAGGTGGTGAATAGGAGCACACAATCGTGTGTTAACCTTTCTGTCAATATCAGTTATTATTCTGTTCCACCTGAATAAAGCTCAAAATAATACCTTACTAGTGCTTTCCTCTAATTGTCTGTTTATTGCAAATCCTGAATCATGTTGGCAACAGATTATACATTTTACAAGAGTCATGAAACAACCCACAGCGAGGACCTCCCAGAGATCAGAGGGGGGAGTGAATATAGGTCTTGCAAAGATAAGCGTATCCGCTGCTGGCTGGAGCCGTCAAAACATGCCGAGAAAACGCCTGTCTTAATGGGTCTGGTCTTCAAAACCCAGCCTGTAAAGTCCATTCTTTGCCATCGCCTGCCATTTCCTGAAAGATCATTAAGCAGTTGTAGTCTGAGCCCTGGCCAATTACAGACAAGATGCAATAAGTATTCCATGACACATGATTAGACAGTAGAAAATGTGGATTGTACATGAAAAGGATGTACAGGATTGTGGTATGTTTGGATTTAAAGTTATTCAACACAGTTTCTTAGAATTATAAATCTCAATTGGCTGTTTTGCATATTTCAAAGTATTGGTAAAATGCATCAGAAGTGTTCCCATGTTAAGGAGAGAAGTGAAATGTTTTACATACTACAGCATAAGATACCCTAGTTTACATACTGAGAATGTGGGTCTTATTACCGCTGCCCCGGAAAAAGATCCAGTTCCTCTACCACGCGCTGATCCTGACAATGTGGATCCCGGTAACTAATTGGCAATTCGCGTTAGAGTTACTGGCTGATGAAAGATGGAAGTATGATGGATTATTGGAAGGTGGATGAATATGTGAATTGTATAAACAATGGATGGAATGGTGAAAGGGTGGATAGAAGGATGGTGGATGCACATTTGAAAGGATGGATGGATCGGTAAAAGGGGAGATGGATACAGACTGATTACTTGGATTCTCACTACACATTGATGAATCAGTCATGTAGTAGTGTAGGTTGCATTATTTCGGTCCTGATGCATTGCCATTAGATCCATTGTGGACTAGACGAGGCAAAAAACATGTTGACCGCACATTTTTAGAAAACGATCACGACTGCTCTTTAGGAGCATTGAATCCCACACGAGCAGCACTGCCTTTAATTAGGTTAGTGAGCTTCACCAGTAAAGTTTCCTCAAACCTAGCATCAATAGACCTATTTTATATCACTCTTTCTCTCCACACTACACATACTTCACACCCCAGCCCGGTGGCAGTGGGCTTGCTGGCAGGAGCTGAGGGCTGCGACTGAGTATTATATTTTTAGCGCGTTGTCCCCCTGACCAAAAGCGGCGACACGCATTGATTTTTAAATTGCATTTATTTTCCTAACCTGCACCTGAAAATCAACAGGTACCTCTAACATCTTACCTTATCTTCTAGGGGCTCAGCGGGGCTGGCTGGCAGCTGATAACACTCCAGGCGCCTAGCGGTAGTGGCCGCCATCTTGGATCGGGCTGGCTCGCCCAACCCCACCCACGCCACTCCCCCCACGCTGCTCCTCTACTTAAACGTCCCCCATGTGTCAGCGCAGCGGACGAGCGCAGCGGGCGCGCCGTAGGCTCGCCGGAGCCGCGCCAGAGTCCAGCCCGTCTGCGCCCGTCCGCGGCAGGCTGGGGCAAGGGGCACTTCCTTATGCCCATTCGTCGACCTACTCTACCCTTGAACTCCTATCCCACTGGACTCCAGGCACCATCAGCCCACACTTATCATGCCTGTTGCAAAACTTAAACCTCCTTTCCTCCCCTCCATCAATTGCTCCCACTGCCATATTAAGCTCCACTCCTCTGCGCCGTACCACTTCCCCTGCTTTTTCCTCTCCTTCTGTCCCTCACAAACCGATTTTCAACACTACTGCAGCGCTTCTCAACACCAGATCAGCTGTCAGTCACCAGTATGAGCTATATGACTACCTGGACACCCATAACCCAGATCTTCTGTTTCTAACAGAGACCTGGCTCAAGGCTGATTCTACCTAACGTCTTAGCCGCACTCCCTCCCTCATATTCCATCGTTCGAGCAGATCGACCGGAGGGCAGAAGAGGCGGTGGGGTGGCCCTAATAGCTCACACTGATCTCCACTTTAAGACTCTTCCTTGCCCCCTCATTCCTGAAGTCGACTGTCTGATAGTTCGCGCTACCTCCCACGCGACCCCCCTAACTGTTGTTCTTATTTACCGCCCCCCTCACCCCACACCCACTTTTGTTTCTGATTTCCAAGACATTCTCGCAACCCTGGTCGTTAATAACTCATCAGTGTTGGTCCTGGGTGACCTCAACTTTTGGCCTAACGATCCCGCTGAAAGTCCCCAATCCAAAGAGTTCACGGATCTCATGACCAGCCTCAACTTCACCCCCCATGTTCACAGCTCTACCCACGTGCACGGCCACTCACTTGACCAGGTCTGGACTCTGAACATCCCTACCTCCCCCCCTACCATTTCCCCTTGTCCTTGGTCGGACCACTTTCTAATTTCTTTTTCCCTTGCCTTAGCCCCAGTGGTTAAACCTCCCCTTCCCAAGAACACCTGGGTTAGGAAATGGGGCAAGGCAGATATGCCATCCTTCCACTCATCCCTAGCTAACTCCTGCCCTGATCTCTCTGGCCTCGCCACCTCGGACCAGTTGGCCACCATTGATGGGTGGTTGACCCAGGCTGGCGAAGACTTCGCCCCCTTGAGGCGGATCACGGTTAAGCGAGCTCATGCCGCTAACCGTTGGTTCACTCCTGACCTCAAGGTAATGAAACTGGCTGCCCGTAGAGCAGAGCGTGCATGGAGAAGAGAATATTGCCCCTTAAAAAAAACTACTTATCTCTCCGTGCTCAAGACATACAAGCAAGGTATTCTTGATGCTAAGACCCTGTTCTACTCAAACAGGATAATGGCAGCGGACTCCCAAACTAAGGAGATCTTCGCCACAGTACATGAGCTTGCTTCGTCAAATAGAGCCGCGGCTTCAATTCCCCCTTCCCAACCGCTTTGCGACTCACTCAATGATTTTTTCATTGACAAGGTCGCGAAGATCAAAGCTAATATTCCTCTTCCCTCCCCCACATTTACCAACCCTCACCCGCCTGTTGTCACGTCCAAACTTACTTCCATTCCTCCCTTAACCAAGGCCACTCTCTTCCCTCTGCTCCAAAAGGTAAAGTCAGGTTCTCCTCTTGACTTTGCCCCTGCTCACATCTTAAGAGATATCTTCCTAAACTGCCCTACTCCTTCCCTCACACTCTTGAACGACTCACTCAGTAATGGAGCGGTCCCTGCTGCTCACAAATTTGCGGCTATCATTCCCATTCTCAAAAAACCCGGTGCTGACCCTTCCTCCCCTTCCAATTACCGTCCCATCTCCCTCCTGCCTTACCTGGGCAAGGTTCTGGAAACTCACGTGACCAGTACCTTGAGCACCTATGTGGAGACCAACCACTGCCTTTCTTCCAGGCAGGCCGGCTTCCGCCCTCTCCACTCCACCGAGAGGGTGGTGTCCTCAGTGATGGACAGCCTACGCGAGGGCATTGACACTAATTGTCCACAGGCCCTCATTCTTTTAGATCTGTCCGCCGCTTTTGACACGGTGGACCATTCCATCCTACTCACCCGTGTCAAGGCGGCGGGCATCGAGGGCCTGGCCCTCGCCTGGCTTGAGTCCTTTCTGAGCGACAGGGCTCAGGCGGTTCATCTAGCTGGCTTCACCGCTGCCCCTCGTAAGGTCGTATGTGGAGTCCCCCAAGGCTCCTCACTTTCCCCTCTTCTTTTTAATCTATACATCTACCCTCTCATTTTTATGTTACAGCAGCTCGAGGTCACGGTGTTTAACTACGCCGATGACCTCCAGCTAATTTTCAATCTTTCCCATTCCTCTTCCTCCTCCCAGAACGTCCAGTCCGTCATGTTGTTCATCCAGGACTGGATGAACTGCAACCACCTCAAACTCAATCCAGATAAGACTGAGTTAGTCCTGACCGGAGGTGGTTGCAGCCCCTGGTCCCCTTCCCACTGGCCCTCCTCACTTGGTGCCCCCCCGCTCCCAGTTCCCAAGGTCAAAACCCTTGGTATTTTTCTCCACTCCTCACTTTCTGTTCATTCACAGATCTCCTCGGTTGTTTCATCCTGTTTCTTTTCCCTGAGAACCATCAGGAAGATTTCTCGTTTCTTCTCTCTGCCTGCATTAAAAATTATAGTGATGGCCATGGTGCTCTCGCGCCTTGACTACGGCAACATCATCTACAATGGCGCTCCAGCCTACGCTATGCACCGTCTGCAGCTAGTGCAGCATCAGGCAGCCCGCCTGATCCACGGCCTGCCCAAATTCCACCGGGTTACCCCCTTAATGCAGGCATTGCACTGGCTGCCGGTAAAAGAGCGAGCCTTGTTCAAACTTGGCTGTACCACCTTCCAGGCCAAAATGGGCACCGCCCCGGAGTTTATTTGCTCCGCCATCAAACCTTACATACCTGGCAGAGAGCTTTGATCCACCAACTTGGCCCTGCTAACTACCCCCCGTTTCCGAAAGAAAAAGGCCGGAGGAACGAAATTCGCAGTTCTTGCTCCTGCTTTCTGGAACTCCCTCCCGACGGAACCCCGGATGACATCCTCCTACATTGAGTTCCGGAAGGGCCTCAAAACTCTGCTCTTTTCCCAAGCCTACAAGGTCTGACCCCCCCTGCTCCTGTCACTCCTCGCAGTCCAAAAGCGCCAAGAAACCGCTTGGTAGTAGAGCGCTATATAAACATTTTTAAATTCAAATTCAAATTCAAATTCACATACCCACACCTTATCATACAGCAAATTTAAAAGATCTCTGGCAAAGAGTCCATTTGCGGGTGGCACGTCGGGCATTTCAGTGCCGGCCCAACGAGCAGCATGTCCAGATGACGAAGCATGACACCTTTCGGGTTGTGTGAGGGCAATTGCCCCTATCAGAGCTTACTCCACTGGCCTGACAAACCACTAGTCCTCAATCTTTCATTTCACCTAACTTTGTCAAGGAACTGCACACTCTTATATTTAAGCTATCATATCCCTAATGACATCATAGGAAGTGGCCCCATATGACCTTTGACCCACTATCCCCATAAAATGGTATGTCTCAACCTTTCACTCGGATGACATCACAGGAAGTGACGTCACTTACATTAATAACAAGGCAATACAAACAAGTTGACAAGAAACACACAGAAATTACAAGAGCAGATAAATTTAAATTTTAGTTGCCACCAATATTTTAACTAGTATGCTACCTGGATCTGGCAGAGGAATAGATATCATTTATGCAGATACAATCATATGCAAGAGGTCTTCATAAGGAATTACAGCCTAAAAAATGCCCAGGCACAAATAATGTATGCTTAGGCATTCAGCAACATTGCTCTCCTGTCCGTACCAAAATATGTCCACAAATTAAGAAATTCATAGCACAAATATCATTTGAACATTTGAATCAGTGGACTATGCTAATCTGAATATGATTGATTTGGATGAGATGTATGCACTGCTCGTTTTTCACTTGTTTTTGCTATAGGTTACTTAATTTTGTTGGTGCACTAGAAGGTAATGCCGAGGGTCCAACGGCATTTGGTAAACTGGCTAAGTTGTGGGTCTAAAGATACTCTAGATCCATCCCTTCGTAGGCACTCAAAGTTTCGTCTCCATAACATAAGAAGACTTCCACACTGAAAGTTCATTTCATTGTTCAATCATATTTATTGTTGAATTCATTCGGTATCATTCAAATATGTTTCCTTTTATAATGCAATGATTTTTGGCATTTTCATCATCGTACCAAACATTGTCATTTCAATCAGTCCAATGCATTTCGGGCATGCAAACGTGCCCTTCATCAGGGAAAATGACACTGTCAAAAAATCATAATAATGACATTAATCAAACATAAATTCTCTAGTATATAATGTATAAGTGCTTGTTTGTCAATAAAAATGTGCTTAAAACGGAAGTTTAATAAATGAGTGGAAAAAAGCATGATAACGTGAAGTGCATGCAGGGTATATTTAAGAAATTGATGTGGTTCATGCAAGCTGTTCGTTAAGACTCACATGTCAGAAGTTTCCAAAGGTAGGGAAACCTGTAGAAAAGATACAAAAATAGAACAAAGATCTAGCATCTCTATGTCATATCTATGGCCTTTCTAACGTTCACGCTATCTCAAAGGCAACCGTCTCTGCAACTAACCTGTTGTGGCGTGTAAATGCCGATCCACGCGGGTCCTCTCGTCGGTACGAGCTGGTACATCAAACAGCTGTACGAGTATGTTTTTATAATGAGTTCCGGTCATGTGACTCATGACGCTATGAGCTCATGGAAGAAAGACTATGCGATCGAACGGTCGTCGGTGGTCGCGTGCAAACCGAAGTGCACATTGATATATAGTTCTGGCCAGAACCGTGTATAACGGAAAGCTTATTATAACGCTAGTGATAACCTGAACTCTCTAAAGATTGTAAAAATCATAATAAAAAATTATATTAAGAAAAAAGTTAATGGGGAAAACTCGGGATTCGAACCAAGGAAGATCACATGAGGGGTGTGGGAATTAGTGTTGTGAGCCATCAGAAAGGATGATAAAGGTGGTGTCAAAAAAGTGAGTGTGTGAACACACGCAGTATACACAGGATACAGTCAAAATACAAGCAATTCATATATGTCTTCATAGGTAACAAGCGAATTCGATTCTGTCGTTTAGCCCCATTGGTTTCTGGGTAGATAATTTTTGTATCCAGTAATTCTCTCTCATCAATAAGAAGTTATTATTGTTTCTCCCTTCAATTTTTTGAACTGTTTCCAATATTATGAATTTGATCTGTGAAACGTTGTGGTTTGCTTCTGTAAAATGTTGTGATAATGCTGATTTTGTATTCTTTAGTCTTATGTTCGATCTGTGTTCCGTTAGGCGCACTTTAATGCGTCTCTCTGTTTTTCCCACGTACATTTTGCCACAGGGGCATCTGATTCCATAAATCAAATTGTTTGATTCGCAAGTTGCATTCACTCTTAGTTTAATTGGATAACCTTTGGAGGGGTGATTGATGGTGTTTCCATGTATTATACTGTTACAGTTCCCGCAATTTAAACAGGGTTTTGTCCCAGTGAATGTAATGTTGACTGGAGTTTTTTGTTGTAAAATTTCTCCTAGATTTTTGGCTCTAGTGTATGCAAAGATCGGAGGTTCTCTGAAAGATTGGTTAAAATCAGGTTCCATGTTGAGAATTGACCAGTGTTTCATAATGGCTTGTTTGTATTTCTTGCTCACCGTGGAGTATTTTGATACTACAACCATTCTTGTTTGTTGAGGTTTGGTTTTGCTGGTTAGTAGCTGTTTTCTTTCTATTTGCTCAATCCTCTTTTTAGATTCATCTAATAGCGGTTGTGGATAACCTCTCGTTTTGAATTTTTGAATCATTTCATCCAGTCTGATATTCAGTGTATTTTTGTTCGAAGTGATTCGTTTCACTCTAGCCATCTGTGAGAATGGTAAATTATTAATCAGATTAGGTTGATGGAAGCTGGAGTGTAGCAACATGTTGTTTCGGTCTGTTGGTTTCGTGTACAGATCGGTCACAAATCCCTCAGGTGTTATGGTTATCTTTACATCTAGAAAATTGACAGATATATCAGAAATGTTCCATGTAAGTTGTATTCTTTGGTCATGCTCATTAAATTTCATTAGTTCCATGAGAAGTAGCTCTTGGGTGTTTGTCCATATGATGAAGTAGTCATCGATATATCTAATCAGTAGTTTCAAGTTTTTAGTCCATTCATTATTGGAGAGTATATGACGATTTTCATACCATTCCATGAAAATGTTCGCATACACTGGGGCTGCTGAATTGCCCATGGCCATGCCAGATAGTTGTTGGTACCATGATTCCTCTGCTTTGAAGTAACTATGATATAGAGTGTAGTGCATTAGTTCCATCAAAAAGATTTGAAAGTCATGATCTAATTCTGACTTCAAAAGAGCCGCTTCCATTGCTTCAATGCCCATATCATGGGGGATACTAGTATATAGGCTGCAGACATCTGCTGTACATAGAATTATTTTTTGTGTTGGGTCCCATTGCACTTGTTCAAGGATTTGTAAAAATTGAGTAGTGTCTTTAACATACGTGCGCATGGACTGTACTATAGGTTGACAATACCGGTCTATAAGTTGACCAACTGGTTCATGCAAACTTCCTCTCGTAGACACAATCGGTCGCATGGGAGGGTCATGGATGTTTTTATGTATTTTCGGTTGCATTCTCAATGTAGGACTTTTTGGATCACTGGTGATTAAAAAGTTTTTTGTTCTTTCTTCAATGATACCCTGTTGTAATGCTCCTTGAACGATTTGCTTCAGAATTTTTGCATATTCCAATGTAGGATTTCTATCCAATTTGCAATATGTTTTCTCGTCTGAAATGTGTTCTATGACCTTTTGTTTATACATTTCTGTATTCATGATGACGATGGCGCCACCTTTATCCGCTTTGGTATATGTGATTTTCTCATTTCTGGCCAATTTGTGTAAGGTGTCAAGATCTTTTTGTGTGATGTTTTTATTTTTTGGTTTTACGTGTTTGATTTTCTTCAAATCCTGTTTCACTAAATTTTCGAATAGGTCCAATGTTTTGTGAGTGGTTGGAGCTTGGAAGGTACTGTGAGGTCTTAATCCTACTAATTGATCTTTTTGTTGTGGTGGTTTCTCAGGTATTGTATTATCAAAAAAATGTCTCAGTTTGAGTTTTCTCATTAATTTAAAAAAAACTCACTTCTAATTCCAAATTGTCAGATGTAGTTGTCGGTATAAATGATGTGCCTTTTTGTAGTAAATCCAGTTCATATGGGCTAAGTTGATGATCACTGATGTTAATAACTAGGTGTTTTGTGGAAGGTTCTTTTTGGTTTTCTTCTCCTTCTCCTTCTCTTTGGCAATCACGGTCATACTTCTGGTGTTTGGTGGATCCCTGTCTTTGTCCTTTGCCGGACCCTCGCCTGGGTCTCCTTCTTGTGTTTGGCCTTGGTCTAAAAAAGGACTTGTTTCAGTGACTTTACTGGTAGTTGGTTCTTCTGCAGATGTTTTGTCTTGGGTGACTGGTGTAGGTTGTGACTTACGTGCTCTTTGGCTCGTATCGCTGTCCGATGAAGATGTCTCAGTGTTGGAATTATATGGACGACTTCGACGTTTTTGTGCATATACTTCTGCCCATGTATATACTTCTCCTAAACGATAATCTAAAGTATCTCTTTTGAATTTGCGAATTTTTCGCTCATTTATTTCTTTATGATGGCGATCTATTTGGCTCTTAATGTCGTTTAGGGTAGTTGTTAATTCTTCATCTGACATCATTTTAGATAGTTCTGTAGTAGTTTCCTCTATTTCTGCAGTGAGTTCCTCTAAGATGGTGGATAATTCTTGAATGATTAAGAGAATTAAGTCCAAGGAACATTTGTTCAAAATTTCGTACCAGCGTTCCTGAAACTTTTTTGAATGTTTGCATAGGGACGGTTTTAATGCAATTCGGAGTCCGCGTGGTATGCGTAAGTTCCGGTGATATTTGATGAGAGTGCTAGCATGTAGCTGTTGGTTAGTTCTCCTTTTGGATAAATATAATAATTGTCTGATGTTTTGTTCCTTTGACCGCCCTGTGGTTTCCTGGGTGAGTTCCTCCCTGATTAAAGAGTAGATTTGGTCTGCATCTTTAGATTCAAATGCAAAGGTTGAGGCTCTGGCTTCTGTACTTTTGGAGATCTCCTCGTAGTTACTCATCTTGAAAGCTGAAGTGTGTTAGTTTAATTGATTGCGTGCTATACATCCGCAGGACACTATGAGTACATAAATTGATTTGGATGAGATGTATGCACTGCTCGTTTTTCACTTGTTTTTGCTATAGGTTACTTAATTTTGTTGGTGCACTAGAAGGTAATGCCGAGGGTCCAACGGCATTTGGTAAACTGGCTAAGTTGTGGGTCTAAAGATACTCTAGATCCATCCCTTCGTAGGCACTCAAAGTTTCGTCTCCATAACATAAGAAGACTTCCACACTGAAAGTTCATTTCATTGTTCAATCATATTTATTGTTGAATTCATTCGGTATCATTCAAATATGTTTCCTTTTATAATGCAATGATTTTTGGCATTTTCATCATCGTACCAAACATTGTCATTTCAATCAGTCCAATGCATTTCGGGCATGCAAACGTGCCCTTCATCAGGGAAAATGACACTGTCAAAAAATCATAATAATGACATTAATCAAACATAAATTCTCTAGTATATAATGTATAAGTGCTTGTTTGTCAATAAAAATGTGCTTAAAACGGAAGTTTAATAAATGAGTGGAAAAAAGCATGATAACGTGAAGTGCATGCAGGGTATATTTAAGAAATTGATGTGGTTCATGCAAGCTGTTCGTTAAGACTCACATGTCAGAAGTTTCCAAAGGTAGGGAAACCTGTAGAAAAGATACAAAAATAGAACAAAGATCTAGCATCTCTATGTCATATCTATGGCCTTTCTAACGTTCACGCTATCTCAAAGGCAACCGTCTCTGCAACTAACCTGTTGTGGCGTGTAAATGCCGATCCACGCGGGTCCTCTCGTCGGTACGAGCTGGTACATCAAACAGCTGTACGAGTATGTTTTTATAATGAGTTCCGGTCATGTGACTCATGACGCTATGAGCTCATGGAAGAAAGACTATGCGATCGAACGGTCGTCGGTGGTCGCGTGCAAACCGAAGTGCACATTGATATATAGTTCTGGCCAGAACCGTGTATAACGGAAAGCTTATTATAACGCTAGTGATAACCTGAACTCTCTAAAGATTGTAAAAATCATAATAAAAAATTATATTAAGAAAAAAGTTAATGGGGAAAACTCGGGATTCGAACCAAGGAAGATCACATGAGGGGTGTGGGAATTAGTGTTGTGAGCCATCAGAAAGGATGATAAAGGTGGTGTCAAAAAAGTGAGTGTGTGAACACACGCAGTATACACAGGATACAGTCAAAATACAAGCAATTCATATATGTCTTCATAGGTAACAAGCGAATTCGATTCTGTCGTTTAGCCCCATTGGTTTCTGGGTAGATAATTTTTGTATCCAGTAATTCTCTCTCATCAATAAGAAGTTATTATTGTTTCTCCCTTCAATTTTTTGAACTGTTTCCAATATTATGAATTTGATCTGTGAAACGTTGTGGTTTGCTTCTGTAAAATGTTGTGATAATGCTGATTTTGTATTCTTTAGTCTTATGTTCGATCTGTGTTCCGTTAGGCGCACTTTAATGCGTCTCTCTGTTTTTCCCACGTACATTTTGCCACAGGGGCATCTGATTCCATAAATCAAATTGTTTGATTCGCAAGTTGCATTCACTCTTAGTTTAATTGGATAACCTTTGGAGGGGTGATTGATGGTGTTTCCATGTATTATACTGTTACAGTTCCCGCAATTTAAACAGGGTTTTGTCCCAGTGAAAGGTCATAGAACACATTTCAGACGAGAAAACATATTGCAAATTGGATAGAAATCCTACATTGGAATATGCAAAAATTCTGAAGCAAATCGTTCAAGGAGCATTACAACAGGGTATCATTGAAGAAAGAACAAAAAACTTTTTAATCACCAGTGATCCAAAAAGTCCTACATTGAGAATGCAACCGAAAATACATAAAAACATCCATGACCCTCCCATGCGACCGATTGTGTCTACGAGAGGAAGTTTGCATGAACCAGTTGGTCAACTTATAGACCGGTATTGTCAACCTATAGTACAGTCCATGCGCACGTATGTTAAAGACACTACTCAATTTTTACAAATCCTTGAACAAGTGCAATGGGACCCAACACAAAAAATAATTCTATGTACAGCAGATGTCTGCAGCCTATATACTAGTATCCCCCATGATATGGGCATTGAAGCAATGGAAGCGGCTCTTTTGAAGTCAGAATTAGATCATGACTTTCAAATCTTTTTGATGGAACTAATGCACTACACTCTATATCATAGTTACTTCAAAGCAGAGGAATCATGGTACCAACAACTATCTGGCATGGCCATGGGCAATTCAGCAGCCCCAGTGTATGCGAACATTTTCATGGAATGGTATGAAAATCGTCATATACTCTCCAATAATGAATGGACTAAAAACTTGAAACTACTGATTAGATATATCGATGACTACTTCATCATATGGACAAACACCCAAGAGCTACTTCTCATGGAACTAATGAAATTTAATGAGCATGACCAAAGAATACAACTTACATGGAACATTTCTGATATATCTGTCAATTTTCTAGATGTAAAGATAACCATAACACCTGAGGGATTTGTGACCGATCTGTACACGAAACCAACAGACCGAAACAACATGTTGCTACACTCCAGCTTCCATCAACCTAATCTGATTAATAATTTACCATTCTCACAGATGGCTAGAGTGAAACGAATCACTTCGAACAAAAATACACTGAATATCAGACTGGATGAAATGATTCAAAAATTCAAAACGAGAGGTTATCCACAACCGCTATTAGATGAATCTAAAAAGAGGATTGAGCAAATAGAAAGAAAACAGCTACTAACCAGCAAAACCAAACCTCAACAAACAAGAATGGTTGTAGTATCAAAATACTCCACGGTGAGCAAGAAATACAAACAAGCCATTATGAAACACTGGTCAATTCTCAACATGGAACCTGATTTTAACCAATCTTTCAGAGAACCTCCGATCTTTGCATACACTAGAGCCAAAAATCTAGGAGAAATTTTACAACAAAAAACTCCAGTCAACATTACATTCACTGGGACAAAACCCTGTTTAAATTGCGGGAACTGTAACAGTATAATACATGGAAACACCATCAATCACCCCTCCAAAGGTTATCCAATTAAACTAAGAGTGAATGCAACTTGCGAATCAAACAATTTGATTTATGGAATCAGATGCCCCTGTGGCAAAATGTACGTGGGAAAAACAGAGAGACGCATTAAAGTGCGCCTAACGGAACACAGATCGAACATAAGACTAAAGAATACAAAATCAGCATTATCACAACATTTTACAGAAGCAAACCACAACGTTTCACAGATCAAATTCATAATATTGGAAACAGTTCAAAAAATTGAAGGGAGAAACAATAATAACTTCTTATTGATGAGAGAGAATTACTGGATACAAAAATTATCTACCCAGAAACCAATGGGGCTAAACGACAGAATCGAATTCGCTTGTTACCTATGAAGACATATATGAATTGCTTGTATTTTGACTGTATCCTGTGTATACTGCGTGTGTTCACACACTCACTTTTTTGACACCACCTTTATCATCCTTTCTGATGGCTCACAACACTAATTCCCACACCCCTCATGTGATCTTCCTTGGTTCGAATCCCGAGTTTTCCCCATTAACTTTTTTCTTAATATAATTTTTTATTATGATTTTTACAATCTTTAGAGAGTTCAGGTTATCACTAGCGTTATAATAAGCTTTCCGTTATACACGGTTCTGGCCAGAACTATATATCAATGTGCACTTCGGTTTGCACGCGACCACCGACGACCGTTCGATCGCATAGTCTTTCTTCCATGAGCTCATAGCGTCATGAGTCACATGACCGGAACTCATTATAAAAACATACTCGTACAGCTGTTTGATGTACCAGCTCGTACCGACGAGAGGACCCGCGTGGATCGGCATTTACACGCCACAACAGGTTAGTTGCAGAGACGGTTGCCTTTGAGATAGCGTGAACGTTAGAAAGGCCATAGATATGACATAGAGATGCTAGATCTTTGTTCTATTTTTGTATCTTTTCTACAGGTTTCCCTACCTTTGGAATCTTCTGACATGTGAGTCTTAACGAACAGCTTGCATGAACCACATCAATTTCTTAAATATACCCTGCATGCACTTCACGTTATCATGCTTTTTTCCACTCATTTATTAAACTTCCGTTTTAAGCACATTTTTATTGACAAACAAGCACTTATACATTATATACTAGAGAATTTATGTTTGATTAATGTCATTATTATGATTTTTTGACAGTGTCATTTTCCCTGATGAAGGGCACGTTTGCATGCCCGAAATGCATTGGACTGATTGAAATGACAATGTTTGGTACGATGATGAAAATGCCAAAAATCATTGCATTATAAAAGGAAACATATTTGAATGATACCGAATGAATTCAACAATAAATATGATTGAACAATGAAATGAACTTTCAGTGTGGAAGTCTTCTTATGTTATGGAGACGAAACTTTGAGTGCCTACGAAGGGATGGATCTAGAGTATCTTTAGACCCACAACTTAGCCAGTTTACCAAATGCCGTTGGACCCTCGGCATTACCTTCTAGTGCACCAACAAAATTAAGTAACCTATAGCAAAAACAAGTGAAAAACGAGCAGTGCATACATCTCATCCAAATCAATTTATGTACTCATAGTGTCCTGCGGATGTATAGCACGCAATCAATTAAACTAACACACTTCAGCTTTCAAGATGAGTAACTACGAGGAGATCTCCAAAAGTACAGAAGCCAGAGCCTCAACCTTTGCATTTGAATCTAAAGATGCAGACCAAATCTACTCTTTAATCAGGGAGGAACTCACCCAGGAAACCACAGGGCGGTCAAAGGAACAAAACATCAGACAATTATTATATTTATCCAAAAGGAGAACTAACCAACAGCTACATGCTAGCACTCTCATCAAATATCACCGGAACTTACGCATACCACGCGGACTCCGAATTGCATTAAAACCGTCCCTATGCAAACATTCAAAAAAGTTTCAGGAACGCTGGTACGAAATTTTGAACAAATGTTCCTTGGACTTAATTCTCTTAATCATTCAAGAATTATCCACCATCTTAGAGGAACTCACTGCAGAAATAGAGGAAACTACTACAGAACTATCTAAAATGATGTCAGATGAAGAATTAACAACTACCCTAAACGACATTAAGAGCCAAATAGATCGCCATCATAAAGAAATAAATGAGCGAAAAATTCGCAAATTCAAAAGAGATACTTTAGATTATCGTTTAGGAGAAGTATATACATGGGCAGAAGTATATGCACAAAAACGTCGAAGTCGTCCATATAATTCCAACACTGAGACATCTTCATCGGACAGCGATACGAGCCAAAGAGCACGTAAGTCACAACCTACACCAGTCACCCAAGACAAAACATCTGCAGAAGAACCAACTACCAGTAAAGTCACTGAAACAAGTCCTTTTTTAGACCAAGGCCAAACACAAGAAGGAGACCCAGGCGAGGGTCCGGCAAAGGACAAAGACAGGGATCCACCAAACACCAGAAGTATGACCGTGATTGCCAAAGAGAAGGAGAAGGAGAAGAAAACCAAAAAGAACCTTCCACAAAACACCTAGTTATTAACATCAGTGATCATCAACTTAGCCCATATGAACTGGATTTACTACAAAAAGGCACATCATTTATACCGACAACTACATCTGACAATTTGGAATTAGAAGTGAGTTTTTTTAAATTAATGAGAAAACTCAAACTGAGACATTTTTTTGATAATACAATACCTGAGAAACCACCACAACAAAAAGATCAATTAGTAGGATTAAGACCTCACAGTACCTTCCAAGCTCCAACCACTCACAAAACATTGGACCTATTCGAAAATTTAGTGAAACAGGATTTGAAGAAAATCAAACACGTAAAACCAAAAAATAAAAACATCACACAAAAAGATCTTGACACCTTACACAAATTGGCCAGAAATGAGAAAATCACATATACCAAAGCGGATAAAGGTGGCGCCATCGTCATCATGAATACAGAAATGTATAAACAAAAGGTCATAGAACACATTTCAGACGAGAAAACATATTGCAAATTGGATAGAAATCCTACATTGGAATATGCAAAAATTCTGAAGCAAATCGTTCAAGGAGCATTACAACAGGGTATCATTGAAGAAAGAACAAAAAACTTTTTAATCACCAGTGATCCAAAAAGTCCTACATTGAGAATGCAACCGAAAATACATAAAAACATCCATGACCCTCCCATGCGACCGATTGTGTCTACGAGAGGAAGTTTGCATGAACCAGTTGGTCAACTTATAGACCGGTATTGTCAACCTATAGTACAGTCCATGCGCACGTATGTTAAAGACACTACTCAATTTTTACAAATCCTTGAACAAGTGCAATGGGACCCAACACAAAAAATAATTCTATGTACAGCAGATGTCTGCAGCCTATATACTAGTATCCCCCATGATATGGGCATTGAAGCAATGGAAGCGGCTCTTTTGAAGTCAGAATTAGATCATGACTTTCAAATCTTTTTGATGGAACTAATGCACTACACTCTATATCATAGTTACTTCAAAGCAGAGGAATCATGGTACCAACAACTATCTGGCATGGCCATGGGCAATTCAGCAGCCCCAGTGTATGCGAACATTTTCATGGAATGGTATGAAAATCGTCATATACTCTCCAATAATGAATGGACTAAAAACTTGAAACTACTGATTAGATATATCGATGACTACTTCATCATATGGACAAACACCCAAGAGCTACTTCTCATGGAACTAATGAAATTTAATGAGCATGACCAAAGAATACAACTTACATGGAACATTTCTGATATATCTGTCAATTTTCTAGATGTAAAGATAACCATAACACCTGAGGGATTTGTGACCGATCTGTACACGAAACCAACAGACCGAAACAACATGTTGCTACACTCCAGCTTCCATCAACCTAATCTGATTAATAATTTACCATTCTCACAGATGGCTAGAGTGAAACGAATCACTTCGAACAAAAATACACTGAATATCAGACTGGATGAAATGATTCAAAAATTCAAAACGAGAGGTTATCCACAACCGCTATTAGATGAATCTAAAAAGAGGATTGAGCAAATAGAAAGAAAACAGCTACTAACCAGCAAAACCAAACCTCAACAAACAAGAATGGTTGTAGTATCAAAATACTCCACGGTGAGCAAGAAATACAAACAAGCCATTATGAAACACTGGTCAATTCTCAACATGGAACCTGATTTTAACCAATCTTTCAGAGAACCTCCGATCTTTGCATACACTAGAGCCAAAAATCTAGGAGAAATTTTACAACAAAAAACTCCAGTCAACATTACATTCACTGGGACAAAACCCTGTTTAAATTGCGGGAACTGTAACAGTATAATACATGGAAACACCATCAATCACCCCTCCAAAGGTTATCCAATTAAACTAAGAGTGAATGCAACTTGCGAATCAAACAATTTGATTTATGGAATCAGATGCCCCTGTGGCAAAATGTACGTGGGAAAAACAGAGAGACGCATTAAAGTGCGCCTAACGGAACACAGATCGAACATAAGACTAAAGAATACAAAATCAGCATTATCACAACATTTTACAGAAGCAAACCACAACGTTTCACAGATCAAATTCATAATATTGGAAACAGTTCAAAAAATTGAAGGGAGAAACAATAATAACTTCTTATTGATGAGAGAGAATTACTGGATACAAAAATTATCTACCCAGAAACCAATGGGGCTAAACGACAGAATCGAATTCGCTTGTTACCTATGAAGACATATATGAATTGCTTGTATTTTGACTGTATCCTGTGTATACTGCGTGTGTTCACACACTCACTTTTTTGACACCACCTTTATCATCCTTTCTGATGGCTCACAACACTAATTCCCACACCCCTCATGTGATCTTCCTTGGTTCGAATCCCGAGTTTTCCCCATTAACTTTTTTCTTAATATAATTTTTTATTATGATTTTTACAATCTTTAGAGAGTTCAGGTTATCACTAGCGTTATAATAAGCTTTCCGTTATACACGGTTCTGGCCAGAACTATATATCAATGTGCACTTCGGTTTGCACGCGACCACCGACGACCGTTCGATCGCATAGTCTTTCTTCCATGAGCTCATAGCGTCATGAGTCACATGACCGGAACTCATTATAAAAACATACTCGTACAGCTGTTTGATGTACCAGCTCGTACCGACGAGAGGACCCGCGTGGATCGGCATTTACACGCCACAACAGGTTAGTTGCAGAGACGGTTGCCTTTGAGATAGCGTGAACGTTAGAAAGGCCATAGATATGACATAGAGATGCTAGATCTTTGTTCTATTTTTGTATCTTTTCTACAGGTTTCCCTACCTTTGGAAACTTCTGACATGTGAGTCTTAACGAACAGCTTGCATGAACCACATCAATTTCTTAAATATACCCTGCATGCACTTCACGTTATCATGCTTTTTTCCACTCATTTATTAAACTTCCGTTTTAAGCACATTTTTATTGACAAACAAGCACTTATACATTATATACTAGAGAATTTATGTTTGATTAATGTCATTATTATGATTTTTTGACAGTGTCATTTTCCCTGATGAAGGGCACGTTTGCATGCCCGAAATGCATTGGACTGATTGAAATGACAATGTTTGGTACGATGATGAAAATGCCAAAAATCATTGCATTATAAAAGGAAACATATTTGAATGATACCGAATGAATTCAACAATAAATATGATTGAACAATGAAATGAACTTTCAGTGTGGAAGTCTTCTTATGTTATGGAGACGAAACTTTGAGTGCCTACGAAGGGATGGATCTAGAGTATCTTTAGACCCACAACTTAGCCAATCTGAATATGATGCCATAGCAAAACAAAATGAATTTTCAAAAATGGTATATAGAACACGCCATCTAATAAAGGATAGAGTAAATGGTATTTAGTCCTAAGGAAGCACCACCAGCTGCATAAGGCCCTTTTAGTCTTTTATGTAATGATGAAAGATAATCCTTTAAGAAGCAGAACACTAGGATGCACAAACACAACTTCCACTGCACACAGTAAACACCTGTAAGCACTGTCCCCAGCCTCCAGTATCCCCTGACTCAAGTGCCATCTCCCTCTGCCCATTCTCAGCCCTAGCCTCCAATGACTGCTGTCAGATCCTCCAGTGCCAAGTCTTCAGTGAGTGCAATTTCATGCTGATCTTCTGATGTAGCAAACTCTAATGCTATGCTTTACAATAGCTTACATATGTATCATCATTATCAGCCTGCCTGTGCTTAAGAGAGCCCATTCTTTTTAGGCCTGACATTAGCTAAGTAAAAATGTATATATTATATGTAAATGTATAATATACTACTACTAGTTTTCAGTCCTCTCTCTTTATCCATTGGTTTGTTCTAGTGTCATTCACATTTCCCCCCTCCCACTTCAGCCTGGGGTACTGATTCAGCCCACTTCATCTATTAGATAACTGCAATGTGAGAGATAGCATTCTGCCCTTTCACAAAGAGCGCAACAGCACATAAAGTAGCTCCAATCAGTACAAGTGACTATTACGACAATTTGTTCCGTTTCATACCCAAAAAACTTTCATGTTTAGGTACAGCAGTTTCCACAACAATCTTATATAAATACCATGGCAAAACTAAACAAAGCATCGAGAAAGCTAAAAAAAACAGCCAGCCAATGCCGGACAGTTTAGCTTTGCCAATACTTGTTTTATTTGGGTGCATTCTCCTGGGATGAACCAGATTAACTCAAAGCAGATGTGACAGAGGGCAGACCTGGACCCTGTTCATGACTCTAGAAGATAGGACAGATTACATGGTAATCATATCATGCTGGAGAGAACAACCCTAGATTATGAATATGGATTTCATAGAGAATTTACCAATACTTCTCATTCTTCTCGTTCTCCTCTAGTTTTCTTTCTCTCTGATTCACCTGCATGTGTTTTTCAGACATTGCCCTCTTTCTACCTTGGTGTCTGCCTCCCATGCTGTGCCCCCTCATGCCTCCCTTGTCCTGTTGTTCTGCTCTGCCTTCTGGGTCTCTCATTCCAACTCCCTACCATACCCTCTCTTCCGGTCATCATGCTTCTTTCCCTTCTCAATGCCAGCCATCTCTGGGTTACCTAACTGTCTGTTTGCCTCTCTCTTTCTTTCTATCTTCCTTATCAGTGTCTCCATCACCTTTTTATATTTGTCACCTGCCTCCCCTTCTCTCAGCTCTCTGTTTTCTCGACTGTCTGTCCTTTTTGTTACCCCTCCTAAAGCTGTCAATCTCATTGTTGTTGTCTTTTTCTCACCCCTCCAGTCCAGTGCTTAATTTTAGCAAGTGGTTTTTGGTGCTCAGCACCATCACTTTATTGCCCACACCAGCTCTAGTGGTGGTCCACCACATGGTGGCGCTGTCTGTTCAATTTTGAGATGAGCACAACAAATGTGTTTATTAAGTCAAATTGCATTAAAAAAGGAATAATACCAGCCCCTCACACAATTATCATAGCTTGTGTAGCTTGAAATAGTCTGAATTGTCACACTTTTAGCAGCAGTTCGATGGTGAGGTGTTATGTTGGTACTGTCATTCGTAGCACTGGCAGGGGCACTGCGTGGGGCAGGCTGCAGTGCCCTTCCAAAAAGGGTTATGGCCTCCTCTGCTATCTCATATGTCTTTCTCACTGATCTCATAAACATATCTATCACCTCTCTTTCCTGCACTATCCAACCTGTCATCGTGAATATGTGAAGGATACCTCAAACATGGAACTGCTGAAGGGTGCTGACCGAGTTCCACCCAGTGCATTTATGACATGAGATCTGGCAAACAGCTCAAGATGCTTCTGGCCAGACCTAAACAATTGAATATATTCATCCAAGCCTTCAATTTTTTTCTGCTGCCATTGGCATAACAACATCCTTTACTGCTTCCAACATCTTGCCAAGGCTGGCAGCCTGGCATGGTGAGTGTCTGTCAGGCTGACATTTGTTCTGCCCCACAGAGACTCATGTTTTGCAAAATTGGGGTACGCGGGGGTGAAGCCCCTCCATCCATAATGACGGGCTGTGCCTGAATGGAACACTTTTAAACGCTCACCTTCTGCTGATTGTCCTGATATGTTTTGGCAGTGAATTCCATAGTATGGAGGCCAGCACAGAGAGGGCTCCCCCTCCCATTCTAAAGATGATGATACTTGAGGGAAGTGATGATGACTGGCACTGAAGGCCAGTAGCAGAGTTGCTGTTACCAAAGGCGCTACTCTGGTTGTGGAATAGCAGTCGAAATGGCTGAATCTGGTAATGTCTCCTTTATCCTGCAATGCTGTTTAATATACGCAACCGCCTCTGAAAGGCAAGTACCTAGTAACTTCATATACACTTTCTACAGAACATTTGGGGGGGGTATAAATAAATAAAACGTGTGCTCTTTCTTTCATAATGAAAACGAAGATGAGTTCATTTGTGCTTGGACCTTCCCTTTTGGTAGTGGTTCTGTTTTATTGCTGAATATTACACATTGTTTTCCTAGCTTCTCCCATAAAAGATGTATGTATCCTAATATTGTTTATTCTGCACCATTAACTATTTATCCTTGCAGTTTCATTATTAATGTATCTGTTGGCTAAGAGAAAAACTCCTTTTTGAAGAATGACTTTCATTAGGTGCATTGTTTACTTCATAACTTCTTCTTCTGCGTTTGATTTGCTGGCCTATTAATTATGCCTATTAATGCTGGCTTGCCTGGTGCACTTTCACAATCATTTCTAAGAATAATGTAGATTCCAGGTGACTATTTACCAAAACTCTCCACCGGTTCCAGTTGTTCGCCCGGGGGAGTTGCGGATGGCTAATGAGCTGCTATGGAGAAAATTCAGTTTTCTTCAAAGTCAATCTTGAAATTGATTATTGGTATCTGATGACCTAAATGTTTCTTACTTTGCATTTTATTTAACCAGAGCAATTTATTTAATTTTTCTCCCTTGCAAAAACGTTCGAACAAATACTCTAGAGCTTGAGTTAATTACATATTTTCCTAATTTTGTTCTTCCTCCCCAGGTTTCATATCACTCAGATAACAGTCATTTCATTGCGTCCCCCTCCGGTGCTATATTTTGTCAGCTTGTCACTCAGGGAAGCTTGTTCTACACTCGGTTGTGTGTGTATTCCCGGTTGACTTCACACATCACGCAATGTTATGATAGATTTCAGTCTGGTATGAAACATCCCCGGGGCACTGAATGTCCCCATTGTACATTAGGAAGAAATACATGGCTGTGGGCATGTGGGTGGGGCTATGAGTCAGTCTCTGGGGTGATTTGATGTTCAGGAACATACCTGTGCTGGGTTGTATAAGGACTCCGGGAACACATTTCAAGCTGAGGTAAACATATATTTTTGTGGTTTGAAGTCACAACCATATTTTAAGATGGCCACTAAAAGGGCCGTCTTTAAAATGCTTCTTTATTATATAGTCAAGTTAAGTGATGAGGGCTTAATTGTAAACATATATTTTCATAAAGCAAGCCAACCAGACTTTGGGGCCTGCCTCAGGGGCACCAAATTGAGCAGCTTAATCACGTGATCAGCTGTTTAAAGCCCACGTCTTACCAGAGATCTTCAATATCATTTACTGAGTGTTGTATTTACAAACACAGCAGATTTCTTGCTAATGGGAATACTGGGTCTCAGCCCCAACTCACTGAATCACAGGAAGTGACAACATGCATTATGTCAGATCTGTATATCCTTTCCCATGCAACCAACAGAGGTCACCCTGGGATTACCTTCTGTGACATGATTGACCAGCCAGTTCATGTGCCCCTTGATATCTGAAGCACCCTCCACTCATCCTTCCTTCTACTTAGACCTCAGAGGGTTCTTTCCAGGCACCCACTGGAAAAGGAGGATGAACACAAGGACAAGGGGGATTTCTGTCTGACTGTCCTAGGGGACGCAAGGAGCTAACATTACATTCCTACTCCTAAGGACACCCGCTCAAAACAAGGTTCAACTGATTTCTATGAGGAATCCTTACATCATCCGTGAGATCTTGGTTCTAGCACCGTACCCTTCCTCAGCGAAAATGCACCTAGGACTCTTGCAAAACTGCCAAACCCCTATGTTGTATTTGATTGCAGGATTTGCATTGACCTCTTTTTTTCTGGCACAAAACACTTCCTCTGAATACATATGAGGTTAATCTGTTCTTAGTGAAGTGGGCTGCCTAGTATCTCAGTATATTTGGGCAACAGCCTTTACAATGCGGCCATTACCACATAGTGCCTTTACCACAAATCTTTTGCCAAGCATGTATTTAGCATGTTTTTGGGTCTTTTACTGCGCATACCAATACCCAAGGAGCGATCTACATTTCCAACACCAGAAGGCCACCTCTAATTCAAAGTGATGCCTTTTGGTTTGAAGAATGCATCTGCCACTAGAGTTCCTTCAGGTCTGGAAGCTTTTAGTCCTGCACATCTAGATGATATTGCTGTATTTAGTTCCAGGTGTAATAACTCTGCCCTGATCCCTAAGACCGGTAAACCCTGCACTAACATGAACCAAACATTCTGACCTCTTAATGCCGGTGGGAGTTTACCTGAGGAATCTTGTTTTAAAATTGTGTTATATCATTTAACAATGGAAGAGTTCAATCTTCTTTTTAGTAGCAATTACTTTTTTGTATTATAATATTGACATGTGAAAATTGTAATGATTTTAATTAATTATGCAATAAACATAGCCAAAGGGGCCACCAAACAGAAACAGTATTTTAGTTCCACCTGTGAGGAGCACTTGGTCCACCTTAAGGAAAGGCTTAAAGCCCTTCAGCAGGCAGGTATTGATTATTAATCCAAGTAAGTGCCAAATATTGCAGGCTATGTGCTGTACCTAGGCCACCAAAGAGGTGGAGGACATGTAATCCTTTTCAACCCAAGATCTAGAACACCCTGGCAAGGGAGGGTCCAAAGACTCAGACCCAGATCAGAGCTAATATTGCCCTGACAGGGTACTTCAGGAGATTCGTGAAGGGGTGTGGAACTATTGTGGCAACAGTGCCAGAACTCTCTTCCAGGAAACAGCACAAAAAACCTTCCCCCGATGCTGCAGCGCCCCATGCAGACACTCCAGTACAGCCCGCTGCCCATTGGCAATGCATTGTCTTGATAACCAAAGTCTTGCCTGCCTCGCTGCATTTTCTGGTTTGGAGTGTGGCTGGGCAATGACATGCACCGTCTACATCGACGAAGGAAGTTGCAGCGCGACTTGCCAATTGTGAATCCCAAGATCGTAAGGTCTCTGCAGCCGACCTACGCGATATTGCTGGCAGACAGGTTTGATTAAAAGCATACTGCTCTTGAGGGACTGACTAGAAACTTCCTCTTTGAGAACTTTGAAGAGTCCTACTTGGACGCCCCCTTTGAGATTGCTCATTTGCACTTCTTTTAGCTATAATGAATCTGTCGGCATGCACCCAGTGCCTATATGGCATGGACTTCACAGTCCATGCCGCGCGCAGGAACGTGCTTTGGGGCTCCCATTGTGGTGCCTTTCTAACATCCTCCACCATGGGCCCGCCATGCTGGCCGGTGGTGTGCGGGCGAGTTTGGCAGCTCCCACACCGCCAAACTCGTAATCAGGCCCTGAGTTCGGTCTATATTACAAGTTCAGTAATAATATCGAGTTGGGTGGAAACAGTACTCTCCATCTAAAAGGGCGTTAAGAGGAATGACGGAATCTTGAAGGCAGTAATAACACAATGATTTCTCAGAACAACTCCTCCGGGGTCAGTCCTACAGTAATTTGCCCAAGGAAAAAGGCCTGAAAATATGGAATGGCATACGGAAATCTGTGCAGTAACATCAATTTCAACATTACTTTTCATTTCTTGAGGGCCTAGAGGACATGGGGCATACTATCAAGGGATTTATCTCCGCTTTTTTGGCTTTAAAAGCCAAGAAAGCGGAGATAAAATGATCTCCCTATTACCTAGCTGTCGCTAACACCAGTTAGCAACAGCTAGTAGGAGATAGCGACCATCTTGGGCCCCGCTGTGCATGTCAGTGATATTTATCGCTAATGACATGCAAAGTGGGCGTGCCAAGATGTTAGCGACTGAAAACAGTCTCTAACATCGCTATCTCCTATTACCAACTTTTGGAGATATTCGCGCTAAGCGCAAATATCTCCAAAAGCTAACACCTGCCCTGAGCAGTTCTTAGCCATGTTATCCAATGGGAGGTGGATAACATGGCTAAGAGCATTACAGCGATATTCATGCATTTTGTCCGATTTTTATCATTTCAGAGATAAACCTTGCTAATAGCAAGGTTTATCTGCGATAACAATCGTCGCAGCTCGGCGATAAATATGCCCCATGATTTCTAATTCTGCCGAAGTACAGGAAGCTAATAACACCGATGGCTCTGGCATGGGTAAATCATAGTGCAGCATGACTAATCCGCAAACACAGGGGGCCCCTAATGGTGACATTTTGTTTGACGTGGTTTTTATTAAAGTGAAAATAATCTGGAAATGTGGTCCAAATAGTCCCACAATGGGCAAGATAAAAAAATATGCAGGTCAAAATCACTGTGATATTTCGCAAAGTTCAGTAACGGGCGAACTCCGGTAAAGTCCTTGAACACCCCTAGTGATAACACAGAGGGTGGTATCTTCCTGTAAGACTGCCATCTGCCTTCCACATATGCCAAGGTTACCGGTTTTAAACAGTCGATCATGCCAGACTTCCTGCATCTTCCCTGCTACCTCCAAATTCTTCAGTAGGGATGACTTAGGAGACGCCCAGATATGGGCAATACAATTTGCCTTTATTGTGCACTGTCAGATAATGTGAAGGCAGCCCCTTTACATAAAATGTAAGCTCCGTGCCTAAAAGTACTACCCTGTCAATTCACCTGTCTGTCTCCAGTGAAGAATTTCGTTTTTCATGTTTCATGACGCTATCTGGGTGTGTAAATTCTGTCTTTCCTACTGAAAAAATAAAACATCGGCGAGCTCGTCTGAGTAAGTCTGTTTTTCATTTTTGCTGTGTGTTGTGTCCTGAAAGTTGGTACATTTTTGTTCCTGTATCTACACGTCAAGCATGTATTGTTCTGCATGTTTCATTTCAGTGCTCTTCGGCCCTGGAATGTCTGTCTGGAATGCGCGAGCCCCTAACAAAATGCATTTGTCAAAAGGTCTTCAGCCATTTTACTCTGATAACTGACTGATCACTGGAAAATACTGCACCTAACAGTGATAACTGTTACATAAAGTGTTAACAGTTCGTGAAGGTGCAATAGAATGTGCAATCCAACAAAGGGGCAGATTTACAAGAACGGATGCATCTCTGCATATTATCAGAGATGCGTCAGTTAATTTGCGTTCCGCAAAAAAAAACCTTGCGCCAGCATAGATGTGTTGCATTTACAATGTGGCACACCGTGGCGCAAGGATTGACTGGTGTGTGATTCATCTGTTGGCGTAAAGGCAACGCATTGCTGGAGTCGTGTCGCAAGCACGACGCAACTCCAGTAATGGTCAGGAATGCCTATTCCAATTGTGCTGCATCACTGCTTATGCCTGCTTTCAAGTAGGCGTAAGGTTTTGACGCAGTGCGTCGTATTAGTGACACAGTGAAATATTGTAGATTTCACGGCGTCACTTTTACGAGGCCTTCTTGCGTTGGAACTCCCACCTTCCATACATTATACCTGACGCCGGTATAATGTAAATGTAAATTGAAAATTGATACTTGTATAGCGCACTACTCACCCTTAAGGGTCTCAAGGCGCTTGTACGAATACCGCTGTGGAACCCATCCTGGCTTTCCCTGTGAGGTGTCCACTCCTGGGCACCTCCAAGGTGGAGGCCAGGCATCCTTAGCGTTGTGGGGGCCGTTGTGGAGATTAAGCAAGCTATTGCCTGGAGTTGCAGAGTGAGACTCCATAATTGGAATAGGCACCGAGGCAAGAATTATCAGGTCCGTGGAATTTTTGAGCCCAAGACCAGCTGAGGCGGGGAATTGAACCCTGGTCCTAGGCTAGACCTCTACATCAGGGTCTGCCGCTCTAATCATTGAGCCACACTTCTGTGACACAAGGCTTTACAACATGACACATCTCCCTAGATGTGCCTTGTTGAAAATGTGTCGCAACGTGGCGCATTGTTTACGACGCTGCTGTGTCACAAAAGTGAAGCAACGGCAGCGTATAAGTTTTGCAAGGGGCTTGTAAATCTGCCCCAAAGTTTATTGAGCAATTTTTTTATATTTACTTGTGGTTCTATATAACACAGAATACATTGGAAGGTGTGAGTACACTCTGCATGACTGCCTGCTACCTTTGGGAGTGCATACATAATTTACAATATATTATCAGGCTGTGCTGTATTAGCAGCAATTAGCATGAGAGGGTGTGTGACATTAGTTCAAATGAGGCTTGTGCAATTTCCATGGTAATTAGCCATTTCCTTCTCCTCCCTGAAGGCATCGGATGGGAGAAACCACACCAATGGCCGCCATGCAGTCTCACGAGAGCTCAAAAGGTCATATCACAGGAAGATAAAGTCAGGTCCGTGTTAAAGTATTATACTCATCGGTCCGCTGTAGTTGTTGGCTGTTCTCTCTTGCTATTTAGACATCTTCCAGGTATGGGCAGTTGCTTAGAAAATGTGACCAAATATAACCCATTCTCATAAAAGAGAGGATCTCGTAAAATGCCTTCTTGTACAGCAGAAGGAACAATACGACTGAGTTTCGACCAAGGTGGCACATATTTACTGCACAAGAAAAGGGAATAGCTGAAGCAAGTTGAGTTTAGTTACCTGAAAAATTAATGATTATTTTATTTTTATAGTGCATGCTGTCACATTTTTGCCACTTTGGAGAACTGCAAGTAAAAGGCTTTGCTGTTATCGAACACAATGGTGCTCATATTATCTCCCTTAGAAGGATGAAAGGCTGGGGTGCCCATGCCTGAATTCACACTCATATATATATATATATCTCAGAACCATACACATAACCAGCTGAGCCATTTTATTGCCTTTCATCTGATATGTTGGTAAGGAAGGGAGTTCATGAGTATATCAAAGTATGGGGGAAGTGTGAGAAAGTGGAGCTGTGACTCAACTAAGTGACTCAAAGAATCAATGGGTTGCTGTAGATTTGTAATCTCCTGCGTGCTCTGTAATAGCTTCCTCGATGCTGGAGTAAACCCAAGAGTTGTGATCGAATCACGCAAAGTGACCACTGGGACGAAAGTGGTGCAGCTGCAGATCATGGCTTCCATTGGCGATCCGTCTACAAGTTGTTTTTGTCACGGCTGAGAAATCTTTATTGAAGAAGAACTTTTGTTCTTTCACTTTCTGCATTGCGATCAGGATTGCGCCCAATTGCTGAGTCCATGGTAATGCGACTATACTGTGCTTTGACTATCCATTTATTAAAACCTCATCGTTGGCCACGAAAAACACAGTGTTTTCCTGAGCCCAGCACTGTATGGGGCAGACATTCTAAGACTGTGTTGGGATCTTCCTCATTGATCCCTACTCAGATGGGTCCATGTTTCATTTGCAGGCACATTGAACTATCGCAGATATTGTGCAAGTGTGATAAAAGGACAGCGTGTGCAGGTTCACAACGCGTGAAGAGCATGAAGACCCTTGAGGATCATGAAAAGATGAGGACATCGATGTGAAAGGACCTGCTCTGATCTGTTGGCCATAGTTAGACAGGAAGGATCAACACCACCAGAAGATTGTGACAGCAGTGTTGGCATCTTTTGAGAAGTAGTCAGAAAGAAGACCCCCTTTGGGCAACTTTATGTAACCAGGCAAAAACTCACATCATAACCAGTCTATCACAAGAGCAAACACCACCACCATCAAAGGCCAAGTGTTCACAATTATACAAATATTTATTCTAATTCAACATTTCTCAAGACAATTAATCATATACAATGCGTTATCAAGCAATATTACAAGAGTTAAAAACATTCAAACGTTATGTACACAGATTTAATAGTAGGGAGAACCTGCAAGAAATATAGTTTCTTATCAATATTGAAGGCACATACATTAGATCCAGATCATTTGTTCTACATATAATTTGTTGTTCAGCATACTTAATTAGTAAGAGTAAAAAATATCTCCACAATCTACAGTATGCCTTCTTGCTCCTGCGTCGACGCGTTTCGGTGGATATCACTGATTAAACACCACCTTCTTCAGGACAAGAAATAACATCTCCCACATGGAGTTTTCAATCTGTCATGATTATGTAGGACACATCCAGGTAGACAGCAAGCAAAGGACCTTGCAAAATTGTATCGGAGGATTTGTCAATCTTTCACTTAAGCCTCACTGTAAAAATGGCAGGATCAATCAACTATCCAATCCCGATACTTCTAGGATTGTAACAAAGAAAAGCCAATGTCTTTTCACATCTACGCTCAGCATGTAGCTTCTTGAATATAGGTTACTCAATTTGTAAACTTTACAACTGTCCATTCTTTTGGCAGCTCATTAGTATCTCCTTCACGAGCAGTACGGCCTCATATGGAGTAAAACCTCCGTGGTTCAAGGTCAGGCTGACTCTTGGGATCCGTTGTGGCATTCCCAGCAGACATGTCAAGGAGGGGGGTGGCCTTTGGCATTTCTCAAGGGAGGATAGGGGATCCACCCTAATGTCGGCAGCCTGGATTCTGTTCACCTCATGGTTCTTAAAGCACATTTGGCAGTCTAGGAGGATTTTATTCCACTGGATTATGTTTTGTACTTGATCTACTGCCTCAGCCCAACTTTTCTTGCTTACGCATAATCCCCTGGTCAAATAGCAAAATATTTGGGGCGATTTCTTGGGAGGGGAGAATGGATAGTAGGAGGGAAGTGAGGAAGAAAGTAAGTAGAGAATTGAGGTGGTTTGCATGGAATAAAATAATTGTCTTAATAGTTGTTTATTTGCACTCAAATATGCGAGTCTATTTGTACTCACAATTAGAGTGGTGGGCCGAAATCGAATATAAATCACCACAAAATCCTCTGTGCTACTAAAAGTTGCAATCATATTACTTTAATGGTATGTTTAAAATAATGCAGATATTGGTACATAGTTCACGAATCTGTGTTCGACTTGCCAACTAATTCACCTTGAAATATTGTACAGCAAAAATAGTTTGAGGATAAATAAAAAAGGGAGATGAGACAATAGGTGTTTAATTTAGAAGCTGCTGATGTTGGTTTCTGACCCAGGTTGACCCTTTCCTGCGTGTCTATGGCATACAGAGCCATTAAAGCAAACCACTCATTAATTCCACTCTTTAGAACGAAAGTAATCTCTCAAGACAGCTGGCCTAGTGTGTAATTACATAATCGCTCAATTATTGCAACTCATCTTGGTGCAAAAACACATA